>NW_005179046.1:262692-390426 GCF_000350225.1 Chondrus crispus | reverse complement strand
CCGTTCCTAAGTCCGGGATGATTCAGTCCTAAAGGAGAATAAGTTCATCAAACTATCAAAAGAAGTAACACTAGCAAAGGAGGATGTCAGATCTGGTGAGAAATCCTAAAGGGACAAACCATTGCTTGGTACCAATGATTTGGAATTCATGAATCTGCATGGCGATGTGAATCACCCTGTTCCACGCACAGCCTTTCTACCTTCTGCCGTGAAAAGCACTCGAAGTGCTACAGAGAATATTGAGAAAATCCCCAATCGACGAATGTGCAGAGCGAAGAAAACCGTGCACAATTATGCATCTACACCTCACCGTGTACGCGTTCACACTCTGTTCCTGACGCACACCAAAATAACGAGTTCAAGTCGCAGAGTTTGCGTAAGTCAAAAATGACCCGTTATTCAAAACTGCCACGTTGAAGGAGTTGTCCTCGTTTGTCGAGTTTAAATATGCAAAAGAGATGTCATATAGCGACCTACCAATGGGATCCAATGTGGTTTCTACTCGATAAGTGCTCAAAAAGAAAACGAAGCACGATGGGACCGTCCTCGCGAAGGCACGACTGGTTGCGCGCGGTTTTGAGGATTCTGAAAAGGCAACTGCAACGTTCGATGCGCCAAAAGCTTCAGCAGCAAGACAGCGCCTGGTACTGGGAGCTCTCGCGGAGAAGCAGTGGGTTCCGGAAACGTGGGACTTCAAAACTGCTTTTCTACAAGAAAACCCCCTAAAAAGGGACGTCTGGATAGTTCCCCGGCTGATTTCGTAGGCGACGGAGTGATATGAGAACCCCTCAAACCGGTTTATGGGATCGTGTCAGCTCAAAAATCTTGGTATGATAAACTATGCAACGTTATCGCAGCATGTGGTTTTACAAGTTGTTTGTCAGATGATGGATTGTTTAGAATATCTGATGAAAGAAATCAAATCATTGTCATACTTGCTATGCACGTCGATGGTGCTATGGGAAGGGGTCAGATGCACTGCGAGCTGCAATGGAAAAAGTCAGTAAAAAGCTGGGAATTGGATCACACGAGGAAGAAACATTTACGTACAAAGGTCTTAGAGTAAGCACGATTAGAAATGGACCCAACAAGCCATTCGAGATCGTCCTGGATGGCGATTACTATCTTGCGTCTACTGCAGAAATGATGACCATGGACGAAGACGATGAAATGTTTTATCTCCACCTGAACACCTTGAATACCGCTCTGTGGTTGGTTCGCTCGCTAATGTCGCTGGAGTCTTTCGCCCGGACTTGGCCATGGAAGCTTCGACTCTGTCCAGACATTTACAATCACCGACAACTGCGCACTGTAGACAGTTACACTGCCACAAATCGACACCAGTGACTTGCGCACGACAGAAGGCGAAACGCAAGTCACTGACAGGAGAAAAGGATAAATTCACCGACACAAGCCGAGACACAAACCGACAGGAAACGAAGCGAAACACTGGCAGCAGCGAAATCAGCTTCGAGCAACCAAAGCCTTCAGACTATAAGTAGCTGACTTGTAGGAGTAGAACGAGATATAGGGCCGAACTCAGAAGTAAACTCTCCTCTCAACACCAGTGGCCGACCACCCGAGTTCGACCACTACCCGGACGCTGTCCGTACCTCCGCACCCCTACCTTTCAGGGTACACTTGTCTCCAGCACGCAAAGGCTGCGAATACAGCTCTAAAATATGGGCATATTCGAGAACTGTATTTCCTTCGCGCGAAGGAAAACAAGGTCGCCCTCCGATACCGAAAGGGCGTGGGATCAATCTCGTCCTATAATGACGCTAGAGCTCTAGGGAAATGCCTGGAAAGCCGGTCTCAGGGAGGCCTGGTTGCTTTGACGGATGGTGAGGGACACAAGGTGGCTGCGTGTATATTTTAGGAGTCAAAAGTTATCCATCGCGTATGCCGCTCATCCACCGCTGCAGAATGTTTGTCCGCAGTGGGATCCTTTGATGCTCAAATGTGGCTGACAAAATTTTGGACAGAGCTGACAGGCCAGGACTTGGGTGAGTGCAAGAAAATCTTTACGGACAATGAAGGATTAGTTAAGAAGGTTGTGAACACCACCTGAGAAAAGATTGCGCACGGAAATGGCGATACTGCGCCAAGGTTTACGGAGAAGAGAGTTCAAAATGCGCTTGGTCCCAGACTGGGCAATGCTGCCAGACGCCCTCTCGAAGGGCGACATTCACTCATCGAATGTGGTGCGGGAGCGCTTCAAGCGTTGCTTGACTCGTGCTCTCCGCACGAATTGTACTTTTCTGCAAGGTGTTGGCACCAGAACAGTGACTCGGGAGGATGTGTCAAGATATTGAAGCCTGGTCTGAGCGAATCACTGTAAGGATCGTGTCATAACGTAGGGCAGAACAGTATATAATTGGGTTGTCCACCGGAGATCGGACAACGAGGAATAAATGAACTATCGAAGAACTTCACAAAAGGCACTGCGTTTTCGGGCTTCTTAATGCCCAAACACTGACAAAACATCTTGCTACAGTCGAAAAAGTAATCTACGAGAATGATATCGATCCCAAGCGGGTTTGGAATTTAGACGAGTCCGGGGGTAGGCCTGGCAAAGACGCAAATGGAAAGGGCAATCGTCGCCTGCACATCACTCTAGCTAGTGCAAAGGATGCGGGGATTGGTAGCATTGTAACTGCGTCACGGTCATGCCAGTCGTCAATTCTGCATGGCCAGAGAAACAGGGCACTGGTTTTGAAAGGAACACGATTTCCGTACCGAACATTGATTCGAAACGGAAAGGAGTACTTCGAGTCGTACGCAGACCAGTTGCCTAGAGGTTCTGCTATTGCGGTTCGAGAGGAAAATGGCGGTGTAGATGCATGCAACTTTTTAAATTGGGCGCACTGCTTTGTCAACAACAGCAAAGATTCGGCATCAGGTGGAAAGAAAATGTTGCTTACCTAGAATGGGTACAGATCGCACATGTAACTGCAAGTTTCAGAGCTTTTTTCGCAAAACAACATCGTAGTCTATGCTCTTCCAGTTCACACATCTGTTAAACCACAGCCACTTGATGTTCTCACATTTTCTGCCTTTAAGGCATCGCTGAATGATGCACTGAATGCTCTGCTATTTTGAAGAGAGAGGATGGTTAGCGGGACGATTTCCTTTTTGCGACATGCTACGGTATGCGTATGATACTGTATTTACCAAAACAAATAGTTGTGCTGGATTTCGCAGAGCCGGTATACATCTCATAGACCCGACTCGGCATCTTTTTCTACCGCGACCTGTGAGTTCCGATAATTTCAATGAGACAATGAGTGTCGCCGACCTCGAAATTTTGTTCCAACCAAAGGGAGCTTCGAAGGATAACGAGGTTATTGGATGCGAAACATTTGTTATCAAAACAGGTTTTGTTCATACAACGCACGGAGCGGTTTTAACATCGGATCGAGCACTGAAACTAGTGCGGCAGAAGCATCACATGAATGAAGCAAAGGCCATTGCAAAAGCTCTTCAATTGTGTGAAAGTGAGAGGAAGATGGCATCTTGCAACGCAAAAAAGAATGAGGAGGCCAGGCGTATGCGTGAATTGGCTTGGGAGCGTCGTGCAGCGCTCTGCGGATTGTCAGTCGTTGCTTTCAAGAGCAGTGTCAGATCACTTGCTGAACTTCGGGCAATTGCCCGTCATCGAATGCCAATGAAACGGGGGAAGCACTGTAGAGAGGCACTGCACCTTGATATAGTTACCGTTTTTTGAAGACGTGGCACGCCATAATGATACAAACGTTGATAAAAATCACAGAATTACGGGATCGCGTCCGATCTTTTGAGCACTGGTTATCTGTGATGTGGCGTCTGGAACGTCTTAAACTGGGTCTGTTCAACAGTGCCCCTCAATGAGATAGGAGCGCCGGTTGTTTTCGTGCCAGGCTGGAAGTCACGTGTTTGTGAATGTCGTAAAGAACGACTCCATGGCACAATGGTTATTAAGTTTTTCATTTAATTTCATCTACCCGTCCCGTTATTTTGGTGACTGTAGTATAAGCCCCCCTGGGGCGTTTTAGTTAGATTAGATCAACAACGGGATCCAATACTGTAGAGCCCGATGCTCTACAGTACTACTGCGCGTGGCCACGTGTACCGCGCGGGACGGAAACGAGCGCACACACGTGTACTGTCAGCCTCGATGGCTGACCGTATTACAGTACGGTCCGATCTGTGCTACAGTAGTCCACTACAGTACTTCGGTACTGTAGTGTTATAGATTGTCTTGTATATTAAATATGGAGCGGACCGGCGGCGGTGGAGGAAGACAAGCACGGACTTGTCACCCACTGACCGTCATGGTCCGACTTCCCGCTAATTCTAAGGTAGTGCTCGCTAATTACCTTAGAGCAGCACCGAGCGCGGGTTGAGGACGCGCGCGGTACGCCCGCGAGCCGGCTCCACCTCCGCCCGTCGGTACTGGATCGTTACCCAGTACCGCGCCGGGGCGTCGAGGCGTCGAACCGCTCGCGCTTACCGGTGTCCTCCCCGTTCCCGCTCTACCACGCTACCCGGGCCCGCTGCCCGGTGCCGTTAGCTGGTGTCCCGCTTCACCCCCGTCTTCCCGATCGACAAGGGTCTCGGTCGAACTGTTCATACACCCCTATCGCTGGGGGTGTTTATGCTACAGTGGTCTCCCGACATACAAGACCCTGGAGTCCGATCTCCGAGAAGACTTCCGCTTCCCTCCGCGAACGGATTGCGTCGAGATGAGCCAAGAGTTTGAGCCTTCGATCCGCCCCGAAGCGGCGGATCTGAGTCCGGCCGCTCGGCAGTCCCCATCCGCCCCGTCGGCCGACGGCAACGCAGGTCCTCGTGACCGCGAACCGTCGCTCGGATCCTCCGAGGCAGAGCGGCTGCGATGTTCGAACGCATAGCCGAATACATCGAGGAAGTCCATACTTCCCTTCGGATCGATGTATCGGACCATGTATACACTCGATGTATGGCCGAACTCCGCTCCCTGCGTGAAGGGAGGTTCGATAGAGTGACGCTGTCCTTAGAGAATCTCCGAGCACTGATCGACTAGTTACACTCGCGGATAGTGCTCGTCGAAAATTCCCGTTTCGCCTCGCCCGGGCCGTCCGGGCAAGGTCGCCCTGAGAGGCCGACCTCGGTGAGTGTAGTGCAATACGTACCTGGAAAGGGGGGTGAAAAGAAAGGAAAATATTTGGATATGAAAAGTAGTCCGGGTTGGGGACACACGTGTGAATAATTGCACAGTTCTAATTTTTAATTGTTTTATTTTATTTAGTTAATTAGTTGGCATTAATTTTGCTGACACTAAATTAGATCTAGGATCTAGCGCCGCGAGCCACTGTAGTGGCTCCGGCGGGGCAATGTATACCTTAGCCCTCTGACCACCAAGTCAGTAAAGGTAACCCGAGTTGCCAGAGTTGAATGTCGCCTTGGTCGAAGTCCGTCTCTACCAAGACGCTCCCTTTTACCTAAGCCTATGGCATCCTTTGCGCTCGGGGGTTCCCTTTTTCTTTTTCCTTTATTTCCCTATTCTTTTCTACTTCTATCTCTATTTTTCCCTTAATTGTGTTGGTTCCACTGGAGTCGGTTGCGACCGATCCGGTGTAGATGTTTTAGCCATCGGGCAACACGTCGTGTAGCGCTGCTACTGTTTCAAGTTCCGTCGGAAGGCTGTTGCGACGACGCCTCCGTCGAAGGTCTTACTGTATAAGACAGAGTTGGTACCACCTACCGCGATTGCGATCGCGCTGGTGAGGGTGTTTTTAGCCATCGGGCAACACGTCGGTCGTGGCGCTGCTACACAATTACGATCCCGTCGGGTAGTGCTGAGCAAGCCCCCGTCGAAGACTTTGAATTATACCCAAGGTGCTGAAGACGCTCGTCGAGCATTGGCCTTACAACCCAGCGAACCGCGGTTACATTCTCGTAGACAAGCCCAGCCCGCACTCGCCGAGCGCTCAAGTCTTCACAAGTCTCTACCACCATTTTCCTCCCGGGCCGGGCATCTTTCCTTACCCCCCCCGTCGGAATTGAGCTACCGTGGGCCGCAAGCCCACATAACGGGAAAGGGAGTCTCGAACGCTCCGTAGCGCGTGCCATCGGCAGTTGTTGTTGTTGCTGTTGTTTTTCGTCTTTTTGTTTGACCGTCGGACTGTGTTCGCGGCCTGCCAGGCACATTGCACTACAGTGAGACGACCCGAGGACCGAACCTCTTCGTCCGCAGAGCAATTGGGTGCGTTCGCGCACCTCTCCGCTGAGCTCAACGCCACTCGTCGGCGTGCTCGTAACATGGAACGTACCATGGCCGAAGGGCTACCCGGTGCCTCCTCGAGAGGGCCCGATAGTACGGTACCTCCGAGCGCCGCCGCCCCCGAAGGGTGGCGTCCGACTGGTGCCGCTACCAGTTGGACTGCAGAAGGAATCCGTCCTCCGATAGACGCGAACCTCGCGTCTGAGACTCAAGCCTTGCCGCCTATCGCCGGAAGTAGGCGGCAAGTGGACCGCGTATCGTACACGGACGAACAGGACCGTGGAGGAGCCGCCCGCGGATCCGGAGAACCGATGTTCTCCGTCGATCCCCGCTGGGGCGGCTACCCGCCGGCGAGTTACGCCGAGCATCCAGATCCGGTAGACGTCCGTACGCTACCTGTTACCTCCCTCGGCACGCTGGGTCCCGCTGAACCCGGGCTCGAGCCGGTACATACGATGATCCAAGAGTTCAGCGCCGTTGCTGACTATCGTATGTACCGCTTGGATGACACCTCGAGGCTCGTTACCTCGGGTGACGCGGGACGGATCGCGAAGTACGTCCAACGCTGTCCCGGGATCCGTCCCACGATGCGCAGCTTCGACGGTACCGACCCGATCCAGCTGCTACCGTTCTTGAAGGATATCCGAATCACCTTCAACTCACAACACCTGACCGAAGGTGTTGCGGTACGAGTCCTCGCGCACTTCCTCGAGCGCGACGCGGAGGGCCTGTGTACGAGTTATACGATGCGTGGCCTCCTCGCCGGCCAGCTCCACGACGACGTGAGCTGGCCGGGGCTCGTGAATCAATTCTTGAAACGCTACCTCACGGACGACGTGTTAGGTGAAGCGTACGACGCTGTCGCTCCGGCGCGACAGCAATCGCATGAGACGGAAAGCACGTTTGCCGACCGACTCGAGACTGCCGAGTTCCGATGCACGGCAGTCTTCTCCGAACAGTCCCCCGCGCACTACTTCGTGCGGGGACTTGCACCGGCAACCCGTGCCGCAGTATCCGAAACTGTGAAAAGGCTGCCAGGCAGTCAGAAGACCTATCTTCCGACCATCCGCCGTATCGCCACGGCGGAAGGTACAACGTACCGCACTGGGCGCGGTTTACCTCTGCCGGATCCGAAACCGGCAGGGAGGGCTGGCAGGACTACGAAGTCCGCGGCGACAAGTTCGCCCGCCTCGACCCTCCATATCGGGGAGGATGAGTGGCAGGCCGACGCTGTCCTCATTACGCAAGGAGCAGGGCCCGTGGGGGCACGAACCCCCTCACCGATGTCGACCGGAACTGAATCGAGTTACGCGACCGCATTCGCGGCCACTCCAAGAGTGGCAAGGAGCACGGACCCCCGCGTCGCTGAGCTCGATATCTCGAGTCGAGATAAGGGAAGCGCCTCGCCCCGCGTGCCCCTCCTCACCGATGACAAGGCGCGGCACGCGGCGACCTTCGCCTCAACGGACGGCAGCGCGTACGTGTGCTGGCTATGCCGTACGTACGAGCATGCCATGTACGCGTGCCCGTTCCTGTCGCTGGAACAACGAATGTTCACGGCGTACAGAAACTACCCCTACCAGATGGAGACGCGCCCCGGTGCCCGTAATCTTCTCCGGCAAGCGGCGGGCGAGGGACGTCCCCAGCGTCAAGGGTTCCCGAACCGATCGGGTGAGGGCGCACGCTTCGCCCCCCGTGGAGGCGGGTACCGTCGTAACGAAGGCGATCGTCGGGGTCGACCCGCCTACGGCCAGGCGGACACAAATTATCCCTGGCAAAGAGAAAGAGGGGACCGAGACCGTTCTCGGTTACCCCAACAGGTACAAAATGCGATAATGTACCTGCAAGACTGGGTAGAGGATCCGTACCTTCTACCCATGGAGGGTCACGAAGGAGCGCCTACTCGCTTCGTCCCCCATATCCTGCGACGACCGGACGCCGCAGGTCAAGGCCCGGAAGTACCCAAATACGTCGCCAGGGCCGCTGAGCCGCAGTGGAGGAATCGTCCCGACCCACGCGGACGGCTACCCGAAGAAGACCTGGCCGTCGATAGGCAGGAGGTTAGCTCCGATATCACGGGTAGTTCGAAAAAAGGGTAAAGACGGTTACGTAGACGCGGTCGCGTGAGCCGTCTTTTCCCCATGAACTAGACCCAACCCCACGTGCTCGCCAAGGACACGGGGGGTATTGTCCGTTAATAAATCCCCCGCTACCGGAGGCGAGCACGGGAGCTCCTGTAATGCCGATACAGGAGGGAGCGCACGTCGAGGCCTCCGAAGGCCCGACATTAGGAGGACAAGACACCGGGACAGCCGACGTCCCGGTGAGGCGTAACGATGGCGACGGGGGCAACGACGACCGAAAAGATTCGGTCGACCCCCTGACTCCCGCGAGCCCAAGATCGCCAGAGAAGGGTCCGTGTCGTACGGACTCGAATAATCCGAGGGGCGTCACTGATCCGCGGACGCCCCAAGGAAGGAGGAGAAGGAAACGCAAGCGAGGCCAGCACCGAAATCGAAGGCCCCGGCGGAACGACCTCACCGATAAGGCCGCCCCGAAGGTTGTCTACGGCGTCATTTGCCTTATGAGGTCGAAGATTTACAACGTCCTCGGCTCGATAGCAACATAGGGAAATGCATTTAAACCCCGCACGATCGCCGTTGATACGTGCTGGGGGTATAATCTGGTGAGGAAGGCCGACCTTCTCCCGGATTGGACGCGTTACGTCGTGCACGACGCATCTCTGCCACGATTGGCAGGCGCGATTAGCAACCCCCTCAAGCTTTCGGCCATCGTCCGCCTGGCCGTGCGGTTGAGGAACACGGTGTTCCGAATTTCCGTTCGTAGTCGCGGACCAGCTCCCCGTGCCGGTCCTCCTCGGCACGGCCTTCATCGATACGTACGTGCGATGTATCGACATCGAAGCTCAACGAGTGGAGCTACGCCAAGGCGGTTCCCTTGCCATCGTCGACGGAAAGGAGGAGTCGACTCCCCCTACCAGGCGACACGGGCGACACACGGGTCTGCCAGACGTACGCGAGGAGGCCCCGCAAGCAATCCGAATCACCCGCTGGGTTACCATCCCCGCGATGTCACAAGACCGCGTGCGTGTGACAACCGCGGGGAGGGGCCTCGTGTTCCTAGAACCCAAGCCCTCACTCCAACACCGACATGGAGTGAAGTTGACGAATGGCGTCGCGGAGGTGCTACCGAATCAGACCTTCGACGTCATCGTCGCGATTTTCTCACGACGAGAAAGGAGGCTTCCAAAGCACACCGTCGTGGGATACGCGAAGCGCAACCCCCTCGCGATGCTCACTCCCGAACGTAAGGTCGCCGAGGGGATCGCGCACGCGCTACACCTGACCGACTTGACCGATCAAGTCGGTGGGGTATCACTGCGGAGGCAAAGTACTAGGAACAACAATACTTGTAGTATTCCGAAACATTAAAGTAATATCGTGTCATGATATATGTAATGTTTTTGGACGATACGTTTTTGGGATACCAGAATAGTATTGTCCGGACAACAATACATCAGCATTCCAGGAATGATAATAAAACGTCCGTGTACGATGAAAACATCAGAATTCGGGTACCACTTGCATCAGCCGTGAACAATAGATATAATGTCATTGTAAACATTAAAACATCAACAATGGACGTTACTTATAATGTGTTATTGAAACACTATACGTAGCGTATGTGAACATTATAGGCACTGTCTGTGGAAACGATAAATGAATCATTTCAGCACACTATATATAATAATATTAGATGGCACTAAATGCAACGTTCAGAAACGTTAAATATAATGTTCCTTGAAACACTTTAAACATTGTCCAACGACAATATAAAATATTCATTAATTGTATTATTACTTATATCGAACAGAAACGTGAAATATAACTTTCGAATAAACACTGGTAATGTTGTCCAACGACAATATATATTAGTAATATTTTGAATTATTACTTTCATCGTTCTGTGCACGTTACATGTAATATGTCGGAATAGCAATAAACGTATCGTTCGTGAACACTATAATCGTGGTTTTCAGAAGTAATACTTATATTGGTTTTGGATGGTAGTTGATACTTGTTCTGAGACGACAATATAATGTTGCTGGACGACATTTGTAGTGTTTAGGAATTGGTAATGTAATGTTTTGGGGACTACATTTGCAATGGTTGTAAAGCACTAAATTAAATGTAAGGAATGATAACAGAATCGCTGCCTGACGACACTGTTGATGGATGTGAAAACAAGCGTTTCATAGGCCAGTACCTACATGTATTATCAATATTGATGCAGCTGCAACAGACACAACAGTTGTGTCTGTCGATGATCGTCTTTGTCATGCCTGAGGATGTTTTTCATCGACATGGCTGCGGATAGTCGTCTTCGTCCTGCCGCAGATGGCGGTTTTTGGGGGGTAGAGCCTGTTAGCTGTGCCCCTGAAATTCGCAGCACTTTCAGGTTGTTGACTTTTGCCGGCGGTTGGTCCCCCTGTTTCGTGGCACTAGGAGGATCATATCACGTGCGGGATAGTTGTGAAGTTTCGTTAGTATCTCACTGTGAATCGTGTCGCCTGCGGTGATGGTAACTCACTGTGGATCGTGTCGCCTGCGGTGATGGTAACTCACTGTGGATCGTGTCGCCTGCGGTGATGGTAGCTCACTGTGGATCGTGTCGCCTGCTGTGATGGTAGCTCACTGTGGATCGTGTCGCCTGCTGTGATGGAAGCTCAATGTTGATAGCACATTGCGGATCTCATCCACTATGTTGATAGCACATTGCGGATCTCATCCACTGGGAGGGTGGCGGCACTACGGCGTTGGTATCACGCTGCTCATGGATGTTTTTATAGGGATTCGTGAATACATTTGGAGCTCGAATGTATCCTCAAGCGCTATAAACGTGAGCCGGTTGTGACCTAAATTGGGTTCTTACGACGAAACGGATGATGCTGCACCAATAAAACGTCATTTCCGTTTTGTCCATGGGATGAACACGTAAAGCACAGCACAGGTGTACAGCAACTCGAGTTGGAAGCCAATGACCTGCAAAATATGTTTACAGAATTTCAGTCAGCCAATTAGCAGGTGTGATTCACGCATGTAATCCAGGCTGATATCAGACTGTTGACAGTCTGGTATCAGCCTGGATTACATTCACATTCATGAAATACGAGTCTGGTATGAGGTGGCTCCAATTGCACTCTCATCCGATGTCTTCCTCGCTTCTAACAGCTAATGAAGAAAAGAATTCGGAAGCGACGGAACATGTTCCAGCTCGGGAGTCGGGGAAGAAGGGGTCGCATTGCGTACGACGATCGGTGGGGAGAACATCATGAGGAGACATTTCATCTGGCAGATACATCCGCTCCCTCAACACACAGTGCTGATGGAACGACACGAAACTGTACGGGTGCCGAGAAAGGTTGCGATGAAATCCGAGGAGCGGGTGCAGCGGAAACAAAAGAAGAAGAAATGGCAGAGGCGGAGGATAGAGATCATAAAGATGTATGTTTTGAGACTATAGAGGGGTTCAGAACCCCTATGGTCCACGAAATGCAGTTCGCAGATGAAATTCCAGTCGCGGAGATGCATGAAACGAATGGGCAAGACATGGGTGGCATGGTAGATATGGTACTTGAACACGTGAGGGGTACGACAAATGAACTGGTGGTCCGGCTCAGTGCACAGGACGAGGAAGATGAAATGCATCATGATGTAGGACTGCAGTTGGATGTTGCGGAGATCCGTCGTGGATGGAAGAAGCTTAGCGTGTGGCAAAATATAATGGCTGTTTTACTTGTGTCCGGGACCGTTCGGTACTCTAAGTCTGGTTATAACATCTTTCGGAGCTGTTTCAACCACCTTCTAAAGAAATACGAGCCAGGGGGGAAATTGGTTCCTGACTACTCTACGGTTTATCGGACTCTGTCCCCTTTGCTTCGAGAGTGGGGTTTTGTGATGAGCATGGAATGCGAGGCGATTTTAGATACTTCGAAATCGGGCTCCAGACAGACTCTTCAGTCACTGCAGGGAGTTGGGCCAGTTTCAAGCCGTTTCAAAGTCATATTGCCATCATCTTGGTCTTTGATGGACTTGGCGTGCCGCGAGACATGGAATGTACTGAAAGGCGCTGCGAAAGACTCCATCTCTCCTAGCTCGGGAGCTCTGTTCTCCACTATCGAAAGCGTTCCCATGGTTCGAAATAGAGATCTCATTCTGGACATCGCTCGTAACGTCCTTCCCAGCACCGGCGACGAAACGGCGCCCTCCTGCCCATTGCTCACTGCGTACAGGGGAGATGGAGGAGTGGTCACCTTGCACTTGCGGAAGGAACCGCCATTTCCGCATGAAGTATTGTGCACTCTGGATATGTGTAGCGGAGCAGATCCAAGATGTTTCAAATTGACGTTCAGGGTTGTCACAACCTCTCTCGTAGTGTCATGGAGAGACGGACCACCCCTGACCGAAGTGTCGAGGTCGGAGTTACGTTACGGAACATGGAAGGGATTTCGGCGGCCAACAACGGACCTGTGGCGCGCTGGTGACATTAGCACAGTTCTACATATCAGTTCTGAGCTGGATTATGTCATGGTACTAATTCAGCATCACAACAGATCAACACAGGGAGGGCAGCAAATTGAGCTTGTGTGCATACCCTTCGCTTGCGAGGTTGGAGACGATGGAGCTGATCATCCTTTACGCATCTCATTTCATACAGCTTCGAAGGTTTCCGTGGTGGACGTCATGGTGGCCGGCAACCAGCCATCTCTTTCATTTCAACACTCCCGACCCCCAATTTCACCGTCATATGGTAAGCTTAAAGACGGAAGGAAATACTTTGTTGACCATATCCTACTATATTCAGATGGATTTTCCCCGTTCCGATTTAAAGCGGGTTCAGCGGGGGGTGTCTATAGTCTCTCCCTAAACTATCCTCCGGAATGTAGAAGTAGTAGAGAGCGAGTACGTATTCTTGCCCTGACTGAACCTGGAGTGTCAACGAAGATAGGGCTGAAGCAAGTAGTAGCAGACCTCGTGAAATCATCAACAGAGGGTATACCTGCCAGAAGTGCCGATGGGGAGGATTTGCTGCTGTTTACCGATGTGGTTGGTTTCGTGAGCGACTACCACGAGGTTGGGCATGTCCTGGATGTGGTGGGAGTGAATGGCACAGCACCATGCAACCTCTGCTCGTTCATGCGATTTAAAGGGCCTAAAGGACTCGCATCGCGATATGCATACACCACGGATATTCACAGCGCAGACGCATGTTTCGCGAGAAATGCAGAAAGAACGAAGGCCTTACGAGCCTCTGGTATCTCGGATGTAGAGCTGAACGCATTGGGCCTGAACGGAAATGACGATGCAGCAAGGAAAGCAAGTCCTTTTGTTTCTTTTTCTCAGGATTTGAAGAACGCGTTGAAAAAAACCACGATACCGCTGACCGAACACAACGTCCCAGTCGCAAACCCTAGGTTTGACCCGTATCGCTCAATGCTTGTTGCCCCCGACCATCTCCTGGCTGGTAACGCAATTAATATTTTAACCCTTGCCTTTAAGTCCCTTCCTACCGCGACTAGAAGAAAGCAGGTAGACGGGTTAATCTGTTCCTCGTTGCGAACAAACCGCCTGGTAACTGAGACACGCATCTACAATTTCAGTACAAATAGTATGTACACGGCAAGCATATCGGCAACGTTTTCGATATTATTGATTGCTTCTCCTGTATTCAAAGAGATTGTTGATAACCTATCCTGCCCTCAAGAAATATCTAATGTATCCAAACAAGCACTGTGTTCAATTGTACAGAACCTCAGTTTGTTTAGCAAACTTGTCAGCAAGACATACTGGTATCCTAAGCTGCATGTGGATGGATTGGAGCAGGTGAAAAGGTACAATCGTGAAGATGGCACGGCGCATATGGCAGACTTGGAACGCCATTGCAAGATGTACATACGAAACTGCAATGACCTTTGTCGAAGCAGTACTATGGCGGGGAAAGAGCTGGACAAGCCGAATATCCATCGGCTTCTAGAGCTTTATATGCATTCTATCCCTGCAATGGGTCACGTGCAGCACTTCGCCGAACTTGTTTTCGAATGCGCTCACCAGCCCCTTAAGCAGGCCATGGCAGATTCCAACGGTCATGACGCCCATATACAGGGAATGGATCACATTATTAATAACGATTGGAAAAAACGGCTTTCATCTGCTCTTTATTCTGTAGACGGCAGTTGTGAAATGGAAGGCAAGGCAATCTCTTCAGTGGTCAATCTCATTTGCGGACGAAGAAGAGACGTACATAACTATGTAACGAAAACGAACGGTGAGGCAGAGAAGGCTTTGAGTATTATTAGAAATGGGTTGTTGAAGCACGTACTCGGAGCTCCATCTACTACTATTAACAACAACCCGAGAAGGGTGGAATGGGTCCTAAGTGAACGTACGGTAGATGCTGAAGGTTCATTCCATGCGACTATGACTTGTATTGCTGCCGACTTCATTGTAGAAGCGGGTCCCAATGACCCCAAATTCTTCGAAAAGGCATGTCGAATGAAAAAATCCCTGTACGGGTTTGGAGTTGTTACATCGCATTCAAGACCGCACGACATGCTCTCGAAAGGCTCTGCAGTTCAAGCACTCGTGTTCGATGACGAACCGCAAATTGTACCTACACCTGCGGAAGATGAAAGAATTGCTTACATTGATGAGCTGCACGTAGCTTACTTTGCAATCGAAACATTTATGAAAATGCAGGATGCATATCAAGAGACACCTTTCGCTGTTGTCAAGAAATGCCAGTTCACTTCCGGATTTATTTATGTTGACGTCCACAAGCCATTTCAATTCTTGAAGCTCACGGACTCTGTCAGAAGAGTTGGACTAGTTCACGCCTGTCACAGTGACCGTACCACACAATGTCTTAAACCCGAAGAGAATAATTTGAGTTGCACTGCCTCGATCATGGAGGGGAATATTTTCTACTGCTTATCCAGGCACGACGGTTACCCTCCTCGAATGGCTTAGTTCTCCGCATGTGTTCCCTGACTTATCGCTGCGTTGAAAATCGGAGCGGCCGTAGTTCCGGATGAGCAAGGAGTCGCCAGTGATGACCATCGCGAGATTGCAAAGCGACTAGTCGAAGCGCAGGCGCTTGGGAGACTGGAGAGCGTTGTCGAAGAGGAAGAAGCAGAACTGGCGGACAACGCTAATCCCCAATTACCCGAAGGCAATGAAGTCGCCCGGAGATTGGGGGGTGGAACAGAATAAAAAGCTGCTCGGAACAGAAGAAAAAAAGCGGAGAAGGAAGCAGAGTCGCAGCTCCGTGTTGAGGCGGAGCAGGCCAGCATCGCTACATGCGCACCGAAGATGCGTACAACGCACACACCAGTAATTCGCACAACCACGCTTGCACGCGGCAGCCCGACTTCCTTAACACCGAGCTCGGTGTAGCTCTTCAGCGCGACGAGCCGCAAGCGATAGGGAGTTTTCCAAGGAGCCACTTGTGATCATTCGCGCGCCGCACGGCCCGTGCGACGTGCGGCACGGGCAGATGACGAGGGCCCAATTAAAAATAGATGAATGAAGTCATTGTAGAGACAGCCAATTAAAACACGTAGCACACATAAGTTCCACTCTCCGATGTCGTTCGACATTTCCGATCTCCCGACACAATATCGCACTACCGCTCGTAACCTGCACCCATCTGCAACATTATCTGGCCTCCATGACTCCCACTCACTGCGCCTCCCACGGCTGAATTCTACATCTGAGCGGGAGAGGAAATCCTCTCGATCGTTTCATGCAGGATGGCGACCAACAAACCCCACACAGGCTCGCTCACGGCTCGGAGCTTGGCAGCAATTACTCACCATGTATCGAATGTGTTTTCTTCTTCTCGGTTTCTTCACGCTATACTACTTCATATTTGCCAAACATCACTACCACGACAGCGAGATGCGTGCTATTCACGCCGATGTCGAAAAGCTTCTCCGTGAAACCAGCAATTCCATCCTCAGTGATAACCTCGTAGAAGCGGTACTTCCTGACAGGTTTAACGAGACACTCAATCATAATCTCAGTACGCACAGATTTCAAACTAACACGCTCTTCTCCAGAGTTGTCTTCAGAATCCGTCCCATCGTTTCCAACCTTCATTGATCTGTACACATCCCAGTCCGCATCGTCCACCCCAAACGTGTCCTCCTCCACATTTTTCTTCCCACGCCCTCTCCCTCGTCCCCTCCCCTGGCCCCTCCTTCTTCCCTTCCCACTTCCTCTCTCGCGCCCCTTTGAGTTCCCTCGCCCTGGGTCTTCGTCGAAACCTGCATTGCTTCCTGCTTGTTGTGCCAACAACCTCATTCGTTCCTTTGCAGCCTGCCACCGCCGATCCCACCTCGCTTCGCGCGCGGCGTCTTTTCGATTTAAACGCTCAGCTAGCTCATCTCGCTCCGTTCGCAGTTCGGTCAGATACTCTTGTGGCCTCTCCATGCGCATCTTCTCTATATCCTCAGCCTTCCTCTACGCTTCCGCCTTCGCCGCGAGCTTGACCCTTTCCCCCGTAACCGTGCTTCCATAGCCCCGCAAAGCGCGCGCTCGTGCCGCTTTTGCTTGAGTTACGGCGCGCTCAGCTCTGACATCGACAGAAGCTCGTCTGCTCGTACGCGCTTCCACCACGCCACCTCCGCTGCCCTTGCCTTTCCCGCGCTCAATTTGGCACGTTCGTCATCCACGAGCAGCTGCCGCTTGTCGATCTCTTGGTTCAGCGCTGTCGACGATTCCCACTGTCCGACGCACATGGAAATGTAGTACTTGTCCTCATCTACACAACCTCCTCCAGTGTATACGATGTATCCACTGGCTCTGCCTCTGTCCCCGACACATCCTTATACCTTCCGCCGGCTCTTGACATCTTCCACCGTGTTTACCGGCTCTGCCTCTGTCCCCGACACATCCTTATCCCTTCCGCCGGCTCTTGAATTCTTTTTATCCTGCATTAACTTCTTCAACCTCCTCCCATTATCAATTCTCGCCTGCTCCTCCGCGCTCGTCGCCGGCTCATCACTCGCCTCCCCAGTTTCCACCTTGACTGTCTTTGACACTTCGTCAAAGTTATCTGGTTCCTCTCTAATTTTCTTCCACTCGGCATCATAGCATGGCGCATGCGGGCGACATACGGTGGGGTTTGTAAGATTGGCATGGAGGAGCCTGAGAAGGCGGCCACAATGTGGACGACCCGAGATCGAAGATGAAGTCTTGCGAGTTGAGATGAGAGGGCGGGGCGCGGGGCGCGGTAGGCAGAGGGGACGGTGAAGGGGGGTGGAGGAGGGTCGATCAGATACACATCAGGGGGTAGGCGGATGACCTCTTTTTGCTCGACCATGGCGGGGGATGTGCGTGGTATTTGGGGTAAGTCGGCAGGGTTGCGCACCACTTCGGAATCTGGTTGCCGAGAGAAAGGACGGGACGAAGCCCCGTTTGTCCTTTGGTGACTTCGGGAAACAAAACTTGGGGGTCTTGCCTGCCACGTGTAAAAAAAGACGAGCGTGCTTTTTCATGACGAATTCATAGTGACAGGAAGCCTTTCCCAAGGCTCAGACTACTGTACTGAAATGCAGTCTCTGGTACCTGGGATACTAATTGAGGTCCTCTGGGACATCGAATTAACCAAAGGGGAAGGACGAAGGCGAGGTGAGAGAACGCTTGCATCCGTCTGGTGGCGGGCAGAGTTAGTAACTAAGGAAGTGGTCGAGGGAAGAGTGAAAGGGAAACTGAAATACGTGGCAAGGGAGGGGTTCGATGAACAACAAGCGATGGTGTGGATTCTTCCTGATTATATTCGCTTGGTGGAAGATGACGCCACTCAGTTGCGGTGGCGTTACTATGAGTGCTCAGGACAGGTGAGCTATGAAACAGACGGAGAAAATTTTATTCGCCAGAGCGAAAATGGAGTTGGTGATGGGGAGGCGGTACAAAATTTGCGAATGTATAGCGTGAAGGGGAAAGTGGCTACGCTTTTATCTCGAGTTGAAGAAATCGAGCGCATGGTTGTTGGCCAGTTTCAATTCTTTTCTCGGATCGGGTCTGGATCAACGGCAGAACGGCAATGTGCACGTCTCCTAAATACTTTGAGACAGAAAACATTGGTACTCATCCAGAAGCCGGTACCAAACTTCAAACCGCGACAAGGGGATACGGAGCAGGACACACACTACGAAGAGAGCTCTACCGGAAGCATTCGTTCAGTGGTAGACTGCACCTTGGAAGAGTATGAGAACTTGGCCCGCACTGTTCATTCGTTGTCCGATTCTGCCCAGTTCAAGCCCTCGTTCCAGGAAACCCAGTCTCTCGCAGCGTGCACCGAGCTCGCAGAGATAATTTTCCCATCATGCAAAGGTTTGTGCACAGTTATTGGCATAAACTCTGTCGCGGACATGAGAAATATTGTGCGACGGAGGAAAGGAGGAGGAAAAGAAGGAACCGTGCATGAAGCAATTCGCATTATGGGGCTGTATGTCGCAGATGAGACCGATGAGAATTCGGCGGCGGCACTGCTGGTGGGAACATGTATGCCATACGTTCGTCGCAAGGCGACGGTCGATGCCCTTGTCCGAAAGAGCCGAGATTTCGATTTTCGAAGTATGTCGTACACTCACCCTCTCTCATGTTCATCACTTCAAGCAGTTGACCTTGTAAGCAAGGTTTTCGCGGCAAGGCTTTCAGCCACACCGGGCGAGGTGTCGGAGGACGAGGCTGTAAAGACTGTTTTCTCGGAGTTGAAAACGTTCTCTTTCCGGTGGCGTCCGATGGTTCCCCCGAACAGTCGATTCTGGAGTACAGCTACATCCGTTTCTGAACACGTTTGCGGGTCTCTCGAAGTTGAGCTCCCCTACTTCATTATTAGAGGCTTTCAGGCCGTGTCCGAAGTCAGCTGTTTGGTTACAGATGAGTACTTGACGCACGTATTTTGTACAAAGGGTCAACCACACATGAGCACCTAGTCACGTATGGCGCTATATCTAAGCCGCGCCTCAGAAAGCGCGCCACCTAGGTGCGCTTTCTGAGGCACGGCTTAGATATTGGCCTGGAGATTCAGAAGGTCACCGGGAAGAAGCTCGTCGACTTTGAGCCGGCGCTCGAAGGGAACCAGGAGCTGGAACAGCTGAGAGAGGAGGTCGAAGAGTTTGCGTCCAAGTTTAGTATGCCGGGCGTTGATCCCGAGGCCGCGTAGAGCGGGGGTGGTGTGCGGTTTTTAAAGTTGCCACTCGTTGCTCGCCCTGGCTCGAGTTGGATTCAGTTTTGGTGGTAAATGTGTGAATTTGCTCCGCGGCTATTGAGTTTAAGCTGTTTTTCGTCGTGGCTAGTACTGCACGGTAGGGGGTTTGTACCAACAAGCCAATGTTTGATTCTGAGCGGGAGGTCGCGCAGGTGTGTAGGGACGAGTTCGTTGGTCTCTCTACAAACTTGGGTGGAGGCGAGACTCTTGTAGTAACGTAGACTTAGTACGAGGCCACACTCAAAACATGCAACCTGAGGGTTGGAATAGCCTCGAGCCCGCTGTCGAAATGAAACGATTTATTTAGAGACGCCTCGGTGTCCCAAGTACTAAGCCCATTTGGACTATTACTGTTGTGGCAAGGGAGTACGTCTACATGCTACAATGCAATCACTGTGAACACGCTGTCATTGGTTTTCAAAGCCAAAGAGTGGTTGCTGGGCACTAAGAATTTTATTATTATGATTGATCACATGGCAGTGGAGATACTGTATCACGTAAGATAAGTTGCCTCGCACGACAGCACAAACAAAGTTATGGATGAGCACACCAACAAGACGAGCACGACGGCCTGTGCGTCCGTCTGAAAGATGCCTTGCGCCAAGCCAATTCACTCAAGACACTGCCCGCAATGACGCACGCTCCGCGAACCATTCTCAACCGCGAGCTTCGCGCCGCCGCCATCCTCAGCATCCCCAAATGCATCTTCCTCATAATATTTCTGGGCCTCCTCCTGGAGTATGGCGTCCATCGCTACGCCCATCTCTCCGTCAATCCCTTCTGCAAAATCCCCCCTTCTCACACCCCCGCCGCGAGGCCCCCTGTCACTGTGCTACTACACATCTCCGATCTGCACGTCAACGACATAGACGACGGCTCCGCCAAGCGCAACTTGCGCCGCTTCCAGAACGACATCCTCCCGCGCTGGGCGCCTTTAGCCAGCGCCGTGCTCGTCTCCGGCGATCTCGTCAACGCCGTCGCCTCGCGTCGTTATCCATTCGGTGGCCGCAGCGCGCAGCTCGCCACCAAATGGGGATGGCTGAAGGAGTACGCCGCCCAGGTGAACAAGTCCGTGCCCTGGCTGACCGTCCACGGGAATCACGACACGTTTGGTACCTCTGTGCAGCAAAACCCGTACGTGGATACATGCGCTGCCACGAACGAACCAGTCCAGATGACTAGGTTCAGGGGGAACCGCGAGGCTGCTGATGTGTTTGCGCTTGATTGCACGCTAGAGAAACCGCTTCACCGCCCGCTCAACTTTTTCGGTGATGGGCGACGCGCGGCCGCGGCCCTGAATGAAGCGCTCTCTGAGGTGAATTCGAATGGGGATGCAGGGATGGCTCTGGGGTTTGGGCACTTCCCAACGGCGGTAATGGCGGGAGGGAGAGGTGTCAACCTGAGCAGCAATTCAAGAATAGATGCGTAGATCTTCATGACTTTGCCTTCTCTGACAGATGTATCAAACTGGGTCTTGGTGCGGTCATGCAAGGCTGCATAGAAGTCGCGCTCTTCTGGAGAGGGTATCAAGCTAACGATTTCAACATGCTTCTTTGGCAAACAAATTATTGCACGGCCTTGGCAATCTTTTGTTGACTTTCTGCGACGCAATGTCATCGAAGAAATAATGGGCGCCTCCTGAAACCCAAAATACACAAAATGTGTGTACACAAATCACCATTTTTGTGTACATTCACTGTAATTTGTGTCCATGGATATCATGTTCTTTCTGGAGGACACGTTTCTGGGTCTTGGTGCGGTCATGCAAGGCTGCATAGAAGTCGCGCTCTTCTGGAGAGGGTATCAAGCTACTCGAGCGCGTCTTCACCGGCTCGTGGCTCGGCGCCCTGCGAGGCGCCATGTCTAGCCCCGGGAGAGGCCTGGAACCGGTCAACCACACCCTCGATCTCATCGAGACCTGGCTGGGCGACTTTGAGGGCTCCTTCTTTTACCCGGGCCCGGAGCCCTCGTTCGTCGACATCTCTGTAAGTCCTCATCACCTTTGTCCTCGTTTTTTTTGCTTCTCCAAACAATGCCCGCCTGATCCTAACACCCCTTCCTCCCCAGCCACGATCTTCGAGCGCGCGCGCTCCTCTCCCAAGTTCTGGCGCAACCTGAAGCTAGCCAACGGCCGCCCGAACCTACGCCGCTGGTTTGCCGCGCGGGACGCCTGGGAGCTCGCCACGTACCTGCAGAGCGACGACTGAACCCACATCGGCGCCCTGCCGCCGCAGATCGGTCCGGTGTCCTTCCGGCGCACGCGGAGCCCGGTGTCGCTGGCCGTCGAGACGGCCCGCAGCAAGCACGTGCTCAACGATGGCCATGAGGGCGCCCAACACCGTAAGCAGGCCGCCAACGCCATCTGCCGCAACCACGCCGCTGTCACGAAGGACGCCATGCGCGGCGTCAAGGGATGCCCGGACGAGTTTCATAGCGTCACGGACTTTGCTTTCAGGGTGCTTAGCGAGGTCGTGTTGGACCCGTCTAAGCTGGAGGAGGCGGAGATCCGGGTTAGGGAGACTGTTAAGACCGAAGAATGGGTCATGCTTGGACATGCTCTTCGGTTTGAACGAGTGAGATGCTGCTCGGAAAAAGTTGGGGGATACATGGTGGTGCAATTCGTTCATTCATTGGGTGACTATGGAGGTAGGATAAACTATATCGGTTCCGCCCTGTTCACTCTTGCCGACATGAGCAGCCGAAATGATTTTTTCGAATGCTGATCGCGCCCCTCATGCGATTTTCCCGAGTGATGTCCTCCACTAGAACGAGCTCCGACTTTTTCACCTGCTCTAATACTGCAGCTTCTGATAGTGAAGGCGTGCGATTGTTGGCATGCAGCTTAGCGCGTACTGCTGAACCCGTCTTGACACTGGTCGTGCAAATCCGAACTTTACGTAACCTATCAGGGCAGAAATGTTAGTCTAGCATTCCCGCCATATCATCATCGTCACTGTCGAAATCATCTTCCAAATCTTCTGTTTGATGTCTCCACTCATTGCTGCCGCTTAGCACAGCGCTTTCGCTGCTGTCAATGTCTTGCGGTGCAGAAATGTTTAATCTGGCGAATGTCTCTTTGGAGATTTTCAACACCCCACTGATAACCTTCTCTTTCTCCGATCTACCCGGTAACATCTCTCGCAGCGTGATTTAGGGTATCAAAGATTGGCTCCTCTCACTTGTCACGTCACCACTGACAGCTGTTGCCTCATCATGCGTTGCCGTTGTACCTGAAGGATTGTAGTTCGCCCGAACAGAGAACAATTGCCTCAGAAACCGAGCAATCCGATAGATTGTTCGAAGCATTGACGCATGTGATCCAAGAGTCATTTCCTCACCACAATGGCAATAGGCGCAGACGAAGCGCAGAGCAATTCGCAAGATGTTAATGTTGCGCTTGATCTCTGTGACACGGTTTTCGCCGTTCGAACCACCAGTGACGGTGACCTGATAAGTCGCCTGTATCACCAGGTCTTTGCTTTCCGATATAAGAGCAGCCAGAAGCTTCCGATTGGTGACGGATGTGTGTGTATCCCACGCTACAGTAGTGTCAGGGATCTCGGAAGCGGGGACGGATTCCGCATCACTGTGCAAAAATCGAAAGGTGGGTGACGAGTGAGAGCGATGGAAAGAGTCATATTCACTCCAGTTAACCAGTAGAAAGAGGGCGCTCTCGAACATTTTGACCTTTGAGCGATCACGAGAGATTCTCAAACAGTCGTTAATAATAGTGACGATTCTCTTGCATATGAACAGATGTTTGCGCCTAGTCGGGCAGGAGGGATCCGGAGGTAACTCGGCCTTCACGCACTCGTGATGCATTCGCGCGGTGTGCAGCGTTTGCTTGTCCAAAACACCTGGTTGCAGCCAAGAAGGCTTCGTAGAAACAGAAACATCAAATCCATTGCGGTCAGCATCCCTATCAATAAAGGCTTTGGTTGTTGTAAATTCTGCCGCATATGCTCGTATACTTTCGTCGGAGAGATTTCTTGCGTTCATCACCGCACGTTTGGCTGTACTGAAGCGAAAACTTGCATGCTTTTTGCCCAGTCCGTGTTTGAATTCTGAACGAGATTTGTTATGTTTGAGCCCGAACAAGAGGACGCTGACGACACGCGATGTCATCCGGGGGTCATCCTGGTTATTGTGATAGACATCCATAAACGAAGATAGAGTCTGTGCAAGCGATCTTGACACGGTATCCGCGTTCACTGCCGCATTGATTTCGATAATAACTGTGGGGTTGTCTTTGAGAACGTCCTTTTCCAGGTTCTTAGTTGCACCTTTCCGAGACCCTCCCTGCACCCTTGATCGAGATGGTATTCGCGAACTACCTGCAGAGCTTTGAAGAATGAGGAGTTTGATGTCCTCTAAACTGGACGCCGTATTGGCATTGCTTTTCACTAGGTCCGATAATGTGGCATTGCAGCTGGCCAGCTCTTCTGCCAACCTCTTGTGCATTGCCACTATGGATCGCTGCAACTCAGTGCTCTCAAGCGCGGATGAATTCGATCGGGGTGCGTGCAAGGTAGGGTTGGAACGTGCGGCAGGCTGTAACTCGGTGCTCTCAAGCGCAGATGAATTCGACAGGGGTACCCGCGCAGTAGGGTTCGAACGTGTGGCCTCAGTCTGAGAGGGTCTTAGTCTTCGACGCTTCTCGGCGCTTCCAATTCTGGCCTGTAATGACAATGGACGCCTCTTATGCGCGGACACTGTACGTCGCAGACCCATGTTTCCTTGTGCTTCTTTTTGGGGGCTGGATGATGGCGAAGCTATGACTTGGAATGAAGGTCCCACAGAATCTGTCCGAAATCGCAAACGGGAAGATCTCCGCCGTGTCTTATCTGCACCCGAAGACGCTGGTGTGTGTGATTGAAGGGAAGAAGGTTCTGTAGTGTGAAGAGGTTGGCGCGGTGATGAAGGAGGCGACGACGTGTCTGGAGAAGGAGGTCGGTGAGATGCGAGAACGGCTGATTTCGCGCGAGGGGGTAACGAAGATCGCAGATTTGATGGAGGAGGACAAGTGGTGCGTTCGGAAGTCGAAATAGTTTCCTGGGGTGTGAGGAGTGCCTTCGAAGTTGAAGGGATGTTTTCGGAACCACTATGCGTAAAACGCCGTACATACCGCCTGAAAGAATTGCCCATCACGTTGGGAAGCGCGGCAAACTCGAACTGCGACTGTTTGTGCAGATCACTTAACTGTTTCGCGGGAAAACATTTTTCAGAAGTATATATTAGTTGATTGCAAAGACAGCTTCTACCATGCCCGCCACTTCCACCATTCGCACGCTGCGCCGCCCGCGCGCGCCACCCCCGGGGCCGATGTGCCGGCGCTGCGCGCCCGCGCCGGCCTTCGCGTTGCCGCCGCCGGTCTTGGTGGGCGTGCTGGCGGTGGTGTCCGTGTCGGTGACGCTGGCCTTCAACACACTTCTGCCGCCGCGCGCGCGCGTCTCGCTGCCGCGCCTAGCGCGCCGCCTGCGCCTGCTGCTGCCGCGCGCGTCGCGCCGCGCGTCGCGCCGCCCGCCGCCCGCGCCCGCCGCCGCGCGCCCGCCACCCGACCCCGTGGCCCAGCTGGACGGGCTGCGCGCACGCGCCGTGGCACAGCTGGACAACGAGCGCATCGCCTCGGCCGCGCGCCTCTCGCACGACGACTTCGTCACCCTGCCCGGCCTCCAGCGCCGCGAGCTGCTCGCAACCGCCTTCGCCGAGATCGCCAACGCCCCGCCGCACAAGCGAGCCCCGCCCGCGCACACGGTCGCGCCCGCCGTCGACGCTTCCACCCCCGCCGCAGGCGATGGCCGCGCCGCCGTCAGGCCGGCGCGCTTCTTCTGGAACGCCGCCGAGAGCGTCAACGGTCGCGCCGCCGCGCTCGGCTTCGTGCTTTGCTTCGCAAGGGAGGTGCTCGAGCCCGGACATCCGTCGCTTGTGGACCAGGTCGTCGATGTCGTCGTCCCTATCGCGCAGAAGACGCCCCCGTTTCTTGTCGCCGTCGTCGACCAGATCGTCGACTTGCTCACGTGATTACCGCGCGGAGGGCCAGGGGAGGGAAGGCCCGCGTTTGGGGACTATCGTAGTGTAGATGCGCGTCGTAGAGTAGTGCGCGTGGTACTTGTTCGTCCTATCCGCTCGCGTTGACGCCGGGGGGGGGGCGAGGGAGCCCGTCTCTTGCATGTCGACGCCGAGTGCCGTTTCGAGGGCCGAAGGTTTTGCCGAAACGCCTCCCGTGCTCGACTCAAGATCAGTCTCCATCCCAACAACATTCGGAATAAATTGTTCCAATTTCTCCCTCCCGTGCCTGCGCCGGCCGGCCAAACTTCCACTACCCCATCCCATTCCCTTACTCCCACCAACCCACCACCAAAAGTTTGGGAAAACCTAATCGCCCTTATCATCACTTGCGAACAGCACCAGGCAGCTACTTCCCTCGCCAAGAAAGTGCTTGTCCTCATCAAGTCTGGAAAAGTTTTCAGTGGTGATTTTTCTAGTAGCGGAACGGAAGGCCCCGACGGTGTGGATCCCAAAGACCCTCACACCTGGTCTATGAACCACTTTGCGAACATGCTAGAATCAAAAACTTGTCCCTTGTCAAGAAAATCGCACGATGTGTTGACGGCCAAGGTTCTCATCCCGTTTCGAGGGCGCGATGAGGAGAGAGCTCTCTGCGCATGGTTATCTTCAGAGGGCAATCTGAAACAGTTGCAGGGCATTTGCGATACCATGCTTTCCCTGCCCCCGCTCACATTGAAGTCATTACACTCGGCCATCCGGTCTCAAATGAAAAATTATGACCGCATGCAGAGTCAGGGACAACTATCTGGTGCAGACGTGCTTCAGCTCCCTTTCCAAACAAGAAAACTTTTTAAAGAAGCAACGGCTTTGCAATCGGCGAACGCAAATGTGGACTTGTGGCTTGATTATCTGGATTTCGAAAGGCGCATTGCACGCGAATCAAAGCTGGCAACAAAAGTCAACTGGCAAGCATTGAAGACTTTAGACGCAAAGCGAGGAGAGCTCTTTACAGAGAGACAAATTCTCCGCAACCTTGCATGAAGAACAGCGTGCTGCTCTGGAGCGTGTTGGGAAAACGCTTGGGACGCACCATACTCGCACTGATAGATGTCAGACCTCTCAATGACTGATTCTAACACGGGCCGTTTTATCCATCGGGCTGAAACACATTCAATGCAATACAACATTACGCTCCACTGTTCTACTGCGTACTACCAACTCGCATCTCTAAATTCCGAGCATTGTGGCGAGCCTTTTTTTGCCACAGATCTGTCTCAGAAGCAGCGCATGTTTTGCCAGGTGAAGCCCACGATAGTATGGGTGTGGGGGGGGGTAGGCGGGCAAGTTGATTTACCGCACAGCATCTTCAACAGTGCTATCGCCCTCTTCGACGAGTTCGGCGCGCTCTTCTCTAGTCCATTCATCTTTGGTGCCGATGGAGACTTTTGAAGCACTGAAAAGGCGCTGTTGGCATATGACGGCAATGGCCATCATGACGGCACACAGGCAGAAGACGGTGGTATTCTCATAGTTTTTGTACAGAATGAGGCAGACTATGAGATTCAAAGGAAGACGAAAGTAGTTCATAATGGCGGATCGGGTGACCTCGGGAACATACTTTGCTCGCATGGTACCCATAGCCGGAAAGTACAAACCGCAAATGACCTCAAACGCAAGCAGAGCGCCGTACACCTCCCATACATTGGATGATATGGTGGTGACGACAAAGCAAACGACGCCTATGATGTACATATTGCGCATGAATAGCTCAGCGGGTTGTGTCTTCATAAGAAAGACGAATAAAATGCTTCCAATTATGAAGCAAACCATGAAGGAACTAAAGATCATGCCATGCGGAATCTCGCCAAGTGATATGGCATGCGACGCGGCCTGTAGCGCCGGGGTCCAACTGAAGACCATGAGATACATGGCAGACTCAAAGCAGGACTGAATGATGCCGACAAGCAAGATCTTCTCATCGGCAATCATCATATGCCAGGCACTGCGCAAGCCGCCGGTGACGGTCTGCCTACTATCGCCAAAGTTCTCGGACCAGGACAACATGACAATGAGGCCCGTGGCGGCGAGGATGACAGCGGCCGTATCAAACGGGGCGACCTTTCCAAACTGGGCAGCGACCATGCCAGCAATCTGGCCTGCGACAATGGCGACGACAGCATTCCCAAACTAGGCCTTTGAAAAAGTGTCGGCGATGAGGTTGGGATCAAAGCCGCGGTTGTTATGCTCCGACACAAGCCACGACTCAAAGGCCGAGAAGAGGATGCTGGTAGCAATGCCCGCCAGCAGCCTGCCGACCATCAAGGTAGCAAAGTTCGGCGAGTGCTTGGTCATGCAGGACAGGGCGTACGTGATGACGAAGACTAGGACGTTAAACTTGCGGCCATACTTGTCGGCGATGGAGCCGATAAAAGTGCCGAAGATGGCGGACGAGCCAAAGCCGGCGATGAAGAGCTGGGCGATCTCCTTCCCGTAGCCGTACGCGGCGTACAGCGCGTAGACGTAGGGCCCCTGCAGCCAGTCGGCCGCGATGGCCAGCAGGTATACGACCAGTTAGTTGTTCTGGAAGGCTGGTGGTACGGCAGGCGCTCGGCGCGCGGGCCCAGGAAGAGGGCGTAGCCGCGGATCACCTGGGCGTCGATGTCAAGCAGCGCATCCGCCAGGCCCAGGCGGCACAGGGCGTCGTGTCTTGGACGGTGTTTGGACGGCGGGTGACCACGCACGTGTGGGGGATCGTGGCCGGGTGGTGGCCGGTGGGGGATAGGGCGGCGGTGAGGTGGCGGGGGCGGGGGGGTGTTGCATGGTGCGCGCAGGGGGAAAGGACGCTAGAGTAGAGCAGGCAGCAGACGACGAGGATGAAGAGCGTGCGGCGCACGATGGCGCGTCGCGGCTTAGTGAAACATCGAGGTCGAGGCCGCACGCATGTCCCACGGCGACGCACGCTGGTGCCAAGCCTGCGTCCAGCGTAGTAGCCTCGTGCAGAAACCGGCGCGCGACCTCGGTCTTGCCGCACGCGAAGGAGTATTAGCTGACGGCCATCCAGCTGACGGCGCTCTTCGGATCACGGTCCACCAGCCAGTGGGCTTCTTGCAGACAAAGAATACCGGCACCCGACTTGCAAAATTCGACGAGCTATGAAGAGATGAGGGAAGGCCACTCCGGTGGCACTCCGCACAAGAAACGGCGGGGGGATGCTACTGCGGTGGCACTCCGCATGTGATACGACAGCACTGCACGGTTGACCCAGATTTCCGCCCTGCTGTACCTACTGTTACCAAAAACGATACAGGAACCAAGCTCCCAAACAACACGGTTACAGATAACATATACGGTAAATCCACGCCCGATGGATGAAAGGAAGACGGCAACCACACTGATTTCAGTTTTGCCATCCCCAGACCGGCATCAGCCTCTCTGAGCTGATAGGTCACTATAAAGGCAGGCCCGAACCTCAGAAGCGCTGCCATGGTAAACAGAACAAACGTCGCTGCTCTTTTTCGCAGCAAACCAGGAATGCAAAACGCAAAAGTAAAGAGAAAGCCTAGAGAACATAACTTGGGCGACATTGCTTCGAAGTCAGAAAGCGAAAACAAAGCAGACAATAATCGTATCAATCTCGCCTTCATCCCAGTCTCAGGCACCCCGTTAAACGAAAACGGGTGCGAAGCATGCCGCTGCGAAGCTGAATGAATGGTGAGCAGATGCGGTTGTCCATCGTCATACAGGGACGCATTCCACGGTACCCCATACGCAATCACGCAAACCTCAGGAGCACTCTTCTCAGACTGCTCCCCTGTTCGCTTCTCGCAGTTGGACGATAACCTCTTCACAACACCCAGTGGCACTCCATCAACACGAGCCTCCAGCTTGGACCCCTCCATCACGCGTTGAGGCCCGACAAGCCGCACATGTGAAGACATCAACGCACCCCACCCTGCGCCGACACTCTGGGTCAAACGGGATGACACGGTCATTGCGTAGTCAGATATACCATGAAGGTCTTCCTCATCTGATGAGTCTTCATTGTCGTTCCCCATGTCAGACGCTCTGACGGCCTTACCATCGTCTGTAAATAAGAGACGATTGGCACTAGGCATTGCTTTTAGCAAGTCCAGTTTTCGCCTCTTGCGTTTCCGCATCAGAATCACCTCGGAAACCTCATAAATGCTGTCACCCGCCTCGTTAACATTTGACGAGTTAATTTTGTGATTGCAAGTCATTTCCTCGCTTTTAAACAATATTTGGAATGTTCATAAACAAAACTTCTGTTGTTTCAGAAAAAGTGGCGATGTACCGTTCATAGACAACATTGAGAATGTTTCTTTGGTCTATATGTATTGCCGCCACACATACAATAGTACTGTTATTAATGCAATCTAATTACCGTCTTTGGACAATAATAGTAATGTTTTCCATGTCAAAAACATTGCTTTTGGACAACGTTTCGTTATTTCTTTAAAACTATCGTCCAAAAACAATACTTTTTATTGTTTTTCACGGTTTTGCCTCCGCAGTGGGGCGATTATAGTACAAGGGGTACTGTAAAATAAAATAACTTTTTTCCTCATACAGCCTGCCCTCCCAATAGTGCTCGTCCCATAATAATAAACCTCTCAGTATGGGTGCAACTCGTCTTCCCCGCAAGAAAACGTGAGATTTGAGACGCTATAAGCAGATCATCTGAATAAGAAAGAATATAGTGGTGTGCTTTCAAAAAACATCCTGAATATTTATTAAATTTTTGAGTTAACGACATTTCGATTAAGGATATTTCTGACATTTTGGCTTCTGCACATGCCATTTGGGCAGTTATGACACCCCTGAGGGTGTCATAGCATGTGCACCTCCGAATAAGAGTATGACGGCACTCTTATTCGGAGGTTGCACTCCGCGAACCGCTGTGTGCAAAACCTAAGTGCAAATCGGATGCCTTCTGCACACAGGACTCGTAACGGTACGGTGTCCAGGTTGCCCGCCAGCAAGGATACACGTGTAGAAAGCTAGACAAGGTTTGGCGGCTTCAGAATGCTTTCTCTGCATTTCTTGTTCACAATTACATTCGTCATGACACAGACGGCCAGGAGGGCAAGCAAACTGACGGACGTTTGCGTTTGCACATCGTCAGCCTGACAGGAGCACCTGCACTGCACTTTCAAGAAAGATTTTGAAAAGATTTGAAGAATTTAATTTCCCGTCGGTACGTCGTAGAGGTAGTGACGAACTGGAAAAACATTCCTTTACTATTGAGCCGTCCCTCCCCCCATTTTTTGTCATCAGCCCTTCCCCTTTTCCGCTCACTCGCTTCTGCGCCTACTTCTGCAGCTCGCCCGCCTCCGCCCACAGATCAAAAACTCACAGTTCTCTGCTACTGCTCATTAGCGCTTCCTCGCACGCCTCCCTTCAATATCCAACGACAACACCTCTCTGCCTCAGCTATTATCGTTCGGCGGTTGATCAGAACCCTTCAGCGTCACCTCTCTGCTACTGCTTGGCAACATTTCCTCCGGAAGCCTCGTTCCCAGATCCAGCAACCAACCCTCCGCCTCTGCCACCGTTCGGCTGCCCGCTCCCTGCGCGCACTACAGGTTTTGAATTTTACCGCTGGTGCCCGCTGCCCCTCAACCGACACCTGTGTAATTGCTTGCCAGAATTTCCTCGCCAAGCCTCGCTCCCAGATCCATCGCACCAACCCTCCGCCTCTGTCGCCGTTCAACTGCCGGCTAGTTGCTCGCTCTACAGGTTTTGACTTTTACTGCTGGTGACCTCTGCCCCTCAACCCAAACCTGTGTTATTGCTTTGCAGAATTTCCTCGCCAAGCCTCGCTCCCAGATCCATCGCACCAACCCTCCGCCTCCGCTTTAACCCCTTGGCTGCCCGCCCCCTCCCCTCATTACCACTTTTGACTTTACCGCTGGTGACCGCTGCCCCTCAACCCGCACCTGTGTAATTACTTGGCGGCGTTGTCGAGCTACGCTTCACAAAGAGATAGTACACTACGGCTTCCTCACCGCCCTTTTGCAGCTCTATCGTCCGCCTACAATACTGCCCCCACCTGGCCCCCACCTGGCCACCTCGACTATTGTCCCCACGCTCACATCTGTGAGCATCTCGAAGTTTTCTTCCTCCTTCGCCAACCGTACCCTCTGATGTCCTCATCACCGCCAACAAGTGCAGGACATGGATTGGAAGGATCCGCTGCACTTGCAACCTCAAATCTCTCGAGCACATCGTTTCCTGTGTACGGCGTGCCTGTTTTGTTGACTTCCATGCCAATTTCTAACGTAAATCAGGTTGTACCACCCATGGCAGTGTCATTCGGAAGGTTCCAGTATCCAGATGTGACGCGAAGCGCAACAGAGAAACAGGTGCAACTTGCTCTCCCGATGCAGCCCACACAAGAGGGTATGATGGAGGAAGGGACCTTATCCGTCGTTAGGGTTGAAGCCATGGACGGAGAGTTGGAGAACTTGATTCTCAAGGAGCTTCATGGAGCTGTATGTTTTGTGGCCATATATGAGTTACTGGAAAATTCTGCAAGAGACGGGAGTTCATTGATACGTGAGGATGGAAATACGGGGGGCATTCAAGCATCGGAGACAACAGAGCAGCGCCCGCGATGCTCTCGGGTTACAAATTTCTGGATCAAGCTTCGAGGTGCTGGTTGGAAATATTCCAGGCACTGCAGGGCGGCTCAATCAAAGTTTCGGCATTGCATACTGTGCGGTAAAAAGGTATCCGTGCGATACCATCACAGATTTGCACTGCATTTACTGGGACTCACAAAACCGCCACATTGCACAATGCCAGAGATTGAACGGCGGCAGTTGCTGGAAGCTTCCAGCTTCGCACGCTCCGCATAGGCCAAGAATGTACACGCAGTGACCTCATGGAGATCAGCGTAGTGGTATAACTACCTTCGTCCCGACCACTCGGAGACGAGGGGGGGTTACAGGTAAGGGAGCGCGCGCCGCTGGGTAACCCACGCGCAAACGCAGACCGTACGGATGGACTCGAAAAGAGGGAAGGCTCACGTGGCTGGTGACGCGCAGCCGGTCGGTGGTGTTAGATCCGGACGGCCGGTCACGGGTTAGAAGCCTGAGACTAAAGGAAAACCGGAACGGGATAGCAATTAGCCGTAAAGGGAAGGGAGGCAAGTCTGCCCCTCTTTACTGTGACGGGCAGGGGTCCCCGGTCTTAACCTCTAAGTGGGAAGCCAGGACACCTGTCCCTGTACAGTAGCTACCACTTACTGTGTACCAGCTACTGTACACAATTACTTAATTTGTGCCTTTAACTACTACTTACTAGTTAGCCACCGTGCGGATTATACACATGTGCCCGTGGCCACGATCCCGGCCAACGGTTGTGCCACGTGTTACCCGTGGCCACGCACGCTGCTACCTGCTGTCCCACGTCGGACCCTTGGGGTACTACTGTACACGGCGGCGGGCGCGTGTACGCCCGCTCGCCACAGTAGCACCCGCCTTCCCGCGCGGTTATCATCTCGCCGGGGGGTTGTGGTACGGAATTGTACTACAAGCGTTGTCAGTTGCTCCGTCGAGTACAGATGTCCGCGCATGCAGACATTCGTTGAGCAACTCATCCTTCTCCGCGGACAGAGCGGTCGAAAACACAGGTCCACCTCCCCAAAAAACAGCAGCGAAAGGAATGGAGGTAAGCGCCAGCCCACGGACTTAAGCCAGGTGGTAGTTAAACCATTTGTGCTGGACCGGGAGGGGGTGGAACGGCTGATGAAAGCCATAGTCAAGGTCGTTGTGCTCCGGGTTCGTCCGTTTTTGCTTTTCGAGAAGCTTACAGGGAAGTTCACGAGTCCTGAAAGAGAGATGCTGGCCCTGCTCAATCCGGATATCGAGAAACACCCCCCTTCTGCCAAAAAGATTGGCGACGAGCTCCTAAACAACTGCTACGACGACACACAGGGGCACGTTAAAAGATGCATCCATGAAGCTCTGAGCTGGGGGGGTTTGCTACAGTGATGTTTGATGGTTGGGAGAATGTCACAAGACAATCTGTCATAAACATTATGTTAAAAGTTGACTCTGGAATGGACGGAATAGAGAAACTTCCTTTTATGATTGGGACAAAATACTATGGGTCACAGAAGTTGGGAGCTGCGGATTATTTAGAAATAGTCGAAAAGACGCTCGCATCGTACAAAATTGGTGACAAGGTGCATGCTATCACTAGTGACAATACACAGTCATGTATTAACACGAGGGAGCAGTTTGCCAGCCGCAACCAGGGAAGCTTTAGCGTGAATGATCAGAGCCATGTGGCCGATCTTCTTCTCGAAAACGTGTCAGAGCTTGGCTGGATGGCGACCGTCATTGATAAGGTTTCGCATGTCGTCACTATGGTGGATAGTCATAAGAAGCTGAAGGCCCGGCTAATTGAGTGTATACAAGAGTGCAATGGCCTGGTGATCGTGGGTTTGCGTCGTAAGGAGGAGGAGATGAGAGGAAGCTCTCCCAATTCTGAGCAAATGACTCGAATTGAAATGCACATGCGCAAAGTACGAGCGCTGCATCGCACTGCGTTAATGGTGGAGCAAATGTCCGCCACGGAATTCGCACCCGCTGAACGAGTATTGAACTCTTTTATTCGTGCACGCCCGGCTCTCCTGAAGGTGATTGGTGTAGTGCAATACGCACCTGAAAAGGGGGGTGAAAAGAAATGAAAATGATGGGGTATGACAAGCAAGAGTGGAAATCATTTCACTTTATTATTTTAATTATTAATTTTAATTAGTTGCATATTAGTTATTTAACATTAGATTAGATCTAGGATCTAGCGCCGAGAGCTACTGTAGTGGCTCCGGCGGGGCGATATATACCTTAGCCCTCTGACGACCAAGTCAGTAAAGGTAACCCGAGTTGTCGGAGTTGAATGTCGCCTTGGTCGAAGTCCGTCCCTACCAAGACGCTCCCTTTTACCTAAGCCTACGGCATCCTTCAGCGCTCGGGGGTCCCATCCCTTTTCCCTTTATTTCCCAATCGAACCGGAGTTGCCAGAGTCTGATATCGCCTTGGTTGAAGTCCGTCTTTTACAAGACATTCCCTTTAACTACAGATTACTTTATCCTTTGCGCTCGGGGTTCCCCTTTTTCCTTATCAATTTTCCTTTACTTCCCTATCCTAATTTCCCTTAATCTTGAGTTGGTCCCACCTTGTAGGATTGCGATCCGCAACGTGACGTCATTTGCCATCGGGCTTCTGTGTTGGTGCACCAGTGGGGCTTTTCTCAGTGTTGGTTCCATCGGAATCTGGTTGCGACCGATCCGTTGTTGGTACTTTGCCATCGGGCAGTACGAAGGTGTAGCGCTGCTACGTTTTCTTCTTTCCCGACGGGCTACGTTGCGACGTCCCCGTCGAAGCCCTTATCAAGGGTATAAGGTGTACAAGGCGCTCTTCGAGCATTGGATTTACGACCCATCGGACCAGGTTTACCTAAACACCCCTCCGAACTCGTCGAGCAGTCGCCTTTACAAGTCTCTACCACCATTTACCGATCCCGGGCTGGGCCCTTCTCTTTGCCCCCCCCTATCAGGGATCCGAGCTACTGCGGGCCGCAAACCCGCTTAAAGAGGACAGGGAGCTTCGAACACTCCGTAGCGCTGTGCCGTTGGCAGTTGTTGTTTTTGTTGCTGTTGTTTGTGTTGGACCGTCGGACCTTGGTCTCTGCCTAACAGGGGCATTGCACTACAATTGGTACTGCGCCCGAGCAAAAAAAAGATTTCAAAGACAACCTTTTCTACGTGCCAGCGTCACGAAGGAAAAAAGGGAGGACTTCGTCCTTCCTATAATGTGCAAGACGTTTTTCGCTGAGGTATTGGAAGCACACTCTGTCCTTCAAGTTCTCCGACGGTACCTACGAAAATTTGACGCTGACTCTTCTCGGATCAATGACGCCCTACCCCTCACTATGCATTTAGAGACAGATATCGAGAACCTGCGATTGGCCGACTGGAAGACACAAGATATTATAGGTGGGTACAGGAGGGGGAGAGACGGTCCTGTGAGCGCTTCAACAAAAGTCCTGTTGTTACAGGACATTCATTGGGCTGCAAATTGCTTGAACCCCAACGCAGACGTTGCCAAGTTTGGCACCTTTGATTATCGAGGGAGAATGGGCACTGTTATTCAGCAGTACTGTAGAACCATGTTTCCGAACGACCTGATCGCCAAGGTTAAAGAGGCCAAGGTAATGAACGCGTTTTCAGTAGAGCAGTATAGCTGGAGAAATATTCGCCTGTCAGGGAATGATGCTGCTCTGAAGTTCTACATGGGTCGTCTGCTTCAATACTAGACCAATTGCCTCTGCAGAGACCTAGAAGTCAAGCAGTTGGCACAGCGTGTCCTTTCTGCATCTCCGACTTCATCTGCGGTCGAGAGGAGCTTCAGGGCTATGAAGAGCATTAGTACCAAGCTGCGAAATAGACTCAAGAATGAGAAGGCAAGGAAGCTGATGTTTTGCAATTGGAATCTACGCATTCAGCTACCAGCCTCGGCAGTGGACCGTATAGAGTTGTGGGACGGAGAGGCCGAGATGGAGAACGAGCAGATTTCACGACTCTCCGCGAGCATGTCAGGAAGCCCCGGTTCAAGTCTTCACCTCAGCTCCGCTGGCGGAAGTCTGGCTGGGTCAGACGATAGCATATCCGCAAGGGAAGAGTCCGATCTCTGGGGGGTTTCAGATGAAGACACGAACAACTCGCCCGACCGGGGCTCTGACCTCCAGCCTTGAATCCAACATTTTCCCGCCCTCTTCTACGCTCACCCCAATCCCTCCATCGTATTGCCGCAAATGCCCGTCTCCATCACCCTTTCTACCCTCCCCAAGCCGAAATATGGGATATCTCCGCACAGTGCAGAGGTGTCATTCATGATAAAAAGCCACGACATGATTTGAGATTCAACCTGCCCCAGTGCCCTTTAGTCTGTACGCGGTAATGCCTTTGGTAGTAAGAGCATCGCACCCCTGAAGTTCGACGTCAGTTAGGGTAAGCACAAAAATTGTGATTACTCTCCAGTAGACCCTACACACCTAATCCCCCTGCTCCTCGCCTCCGCCTACGCCTCAACCCTGCACGTGAGGACGCTAAACAAGATCGGCGTGGACAGCGTGAGCTGCAAGTCCACGAGCCAGTTGGTCACAGCACTGGTGATGTTCTCGTAGTGGTCCGTCGCGCCCTTCATGAACACGCCCAAGAACACGACAGCGTCGACCTTCTGCGACGCGTACATCAGGCGCGCGGCAATGGGCAGCTCGTACGGGCCGGGAACCTCCATGAGCACAACGCTGCCCTCCTTGAGCCCGTTGTCGGAAAGCGTATCCTTGACGTCTTTGAACATGGCGCTGACAAACTCCGCGTTTCAGCGGGTGTAGATGACGCCGGTGTGCAGCTTCTCGTCGACCTCGCAGTCCGGGAACTAGAGGAACATGTTCAAGCAGCGCGGCGCGACACGGCGACATGCGGGCTGCGCGCGGCGCGGCACCACGCACAAGAGCACTTGCAGAGGCGCACCCAGGAAGCACGAGCGGGCGGGCGGGCGCGGCGCGGCGCTCACTGCAATGGGCACGAGGGGGGTCACGAAGGCCATTGCGGGGACATCCGGGGGGAACGGGCAGCAGGTAGGGATCGGAAGAGGATCGTTGCGGTCAGCGAGATGGGGCTGCAGGTTTGGGGCTCGCTCACAGAACCTGGAGTGAGGCGGGGAGACGAGGAGACGGGGAGACAAGGAGACGGGGAGGCACACCGAGGCAGTAGGGAGGGACAGAAGGACAGAGGGAGGTACGGAGGGAGAGACGGAGGGAGGGACGGAGGGAGGGACGGAGAGAGTGGAGGGAGATAGTGAGTGAGGGATGATATTGGAATATTTTGCGGAATCGTAGGCAGGGTCGGACGGCGAAAAGCTGTCAGTATTTTTCTAGTAAAATCAAGATCCAGGGGAGTCCGGCGATTGCGAAAGAGCGAACTGAGCGATAGGTCAGGCGATTTCTTGAGTTGCTTCTCTCATGAGCAATCTTCCCGTTCTTCAGAATAGTTTCAGAAGTTTGCTGCAGATTTCGTTCACGCTGCAAACCACCGACAGCCTGACAGCATGTCAGCGAGTAACAATCTACCAGCAGTTGGCAAAGATTGGTACACTTGGAGGTCAAGGGCGTGGCTTACAACTCTTTATTACAAGTTTCACTAGAGAAATTACGGAGTAACAAAAAACTCGTTTAAATTCTCGTCTATCATATGGGATGTCCTGCTGAACAGAAACGAAAACTTTCTGAACGTAATTTGATTATGGAATACAATTATGTGAGTATTACCAACAGTAATCACTCCTACCATCCGCTCTGACTCGTGAGCTTCATATGTAACATGCGGCAGTCCGACTTCAGCCTTGGAGCTGCGAGACGACGCAAAGCTCGCAAACAACGGGGATTTATCCTCTCAATTACAGCTGATGCCCCGGCTGCTATACAAATGAAAGCAGCTAAGAAGCTGCGTCGCGCAAGACTAGACACCCGCGTTCTTAAGCTGCGACCAAGACTGATCTCCTGGACATCTTTCAACTTTAACATCTATTCAAATGACGCTTGTCTTAGGGAATTCAGATTCCAGGTCAGGGATATGCCAAAGGTGGCGGCAGCCATTGGTTGGAATGGGGTGCGCACAAAACGTAATTCGTACTACTGTGAACCTTTGACAGCCTGTTGTATAGTGCTCCGCCGTCTCGCGTCATCGTGCAGATGGCAAGATGTGGGAACTGTCTTTGGCATGCGGGCTTCAGCTCTCAGTGAAGTATTCTGGGAAGTACTAGAATATTTTGTGAAGAACAACGGATCTTTGCTAACATCTCTACGTACGAATCTTCTTAGTCAGCGTGCGGCATTATATGCTGAACGAATAAGGGATGCTGGAGCCCCGTTAGAAAGTTGTGTGGGCTTCAGCGATTGCACTAAAATAAGAATGGCAAGGCCAGGAGGAGGAGGTCATATGCAGCGCAGTTGCTACTCCGGACATAAGCGCATGCACTGCCTCATATACCAGACGATCACAACACCTGACGGGCTCATATTCCACCTATTCGGCCCCGAAGTTGGTCGTAGGCACGACGTAACGTTGCTAAGAAACAGCAACATAGAAATTCCTGTGCAAGGCCTTTTATTAGATGGCAGACAGTTTTACATTTATAGTGATGCCGCATACATGCTCAGGCCATGGTTACAAGTCGCGTTCGACCGTTTAAGCGGAAGCGCTACGGAGTCGCAGGCGTCTTACAATACAAGAATGAGCGCTGTTCGTGCAAGTGTGGAGTGGAACTACAAGCATCTCAAACAAATATGGAGTCTCAACGACTACGCTCGTTTACTCAAAGTCCGTAAGGCGCCTATTGCGATGCTTTATCAAGCATCTGCTCTTCTACTCAATTTCAAAACATGCTCGGAGAGCGCCGGGCAAGTAGGGAGCTATTTCAATTGTCCTGCACCGACTTTCGCTGAATATCTAAGTGTGTAGCAGCCGATTTCGAATCCACATTTCTCGGGAGCGCTGGTCCGCGGAGCCGGCAGCACGTTTCACTTAGCGATCTTGCTCGCCATTGCGGCTAAGACGTCAATCATTTTTCCACGCTCGTCCATGGCCTGCTTGCGTTCTTCGATCTCTACTGCTGCTCTCTTTTTGTCCAAATCTAGCCTGCGGTTTTCAGTCTCTTGTGTCTCCCTATAACGAATCTCATATAGCCTCACTCGCTTCTCCTCTAAATCGAGCCGCTTCCCATGTATATCCAACCTTCTCTTTTCAGCCTCCCTGCGATGTGCCATATCTTTTCTCAACAATTCGTTACTCCCATCATCAGAGTCACGGACATACACCGCCCTCTGCCGTCTACAATCCCTTGCGGACCCACTCGGGCACACTCGCGATGACCCAGCCCCGGAGTTTGCTACTGCATCATCCACGGCATCACCAACGGCGCCATTACGGCGCAATGCAGCGATTCTAATACTCTTTCCAGCCTCCAGCAACTTCCTCTCCCTCTCAGATTTTTCGTTGCGCTCTTCCGTATCCTCCTCAGCTTTTTCATCCATCTCCAATATGATGTCGTCCAGCAGCGTCTCTTTCTCCGCATAAAACTCCATTATGCCGGACGCTGCTGCGTTCTCTTTTACTGCCTTCCTTCGCCGCGAAACTATCGTCTCAAACCGATCTTCAAGCGTCTTCTGCGAAGGGCGGTCTCTTTCGGCAAGCACACCGGCCGGAGCCGCTCCTAAAAACTGCTTGTGCACCTCCTCGAACAAAGCTCCTTTCTTCCTCTACGCAGCCGAGTGAGCGGAACTGCAAGAAATAGATTTGAGGAAAAGTATGTCAGCCGCATCGGAAAAGCGGAAGCGCTTAAGGTTTGTTGCGGCGGGAGATGGTGTGACAGTAGAGAGTGAGGCAGATGCATCTGCAGGCGCACTAGCCGTGTCAAAAGGGGTAGGGGACGGGGTTTCAACAGTGAACATTTGTTGGGAGGGATGGGTGCGGTTCAGGTATAATGTTTGTGATGAGAGTGTAAGGTGAATGGGTTGTACCTATGCACGCACTTTGTAATGGCGTGAACGCTACCCCTTCAACTTGAGCAATTAGAGACGAGGTGCATTCTTGACAGAAATTTTTAATTTCGAAAGGTCTGCCTGCACACAACACCAGATCTGTCTCGTACAAAATTGTCAAATCTCGTACAAATGAGACAGTTGTACTTCCGGGCTGACTTTGTCAGAAAGTTGTACGAGATTCCAGACTCCGTAATTTCTCTACTATCTACATTTGTCAGTTAGACGAAAATAGAATGCCATTGCAAATTACTATCATCTTCAGGCAATTGCGACGGCCCTTTTGGGAATGCGGGTCAAAGCGGGACCCGTTTATTCGAAGCGGGATCCACGTGGGTGATAATGACCAAATCTGGGTATGATCAACTAATTACATGGTATTATCGACTTGCTAGTAGCGGTTCCCTGGTTGCACTGCACGAGGACTTACGGTCCGATAGACACTAAAGTACTGAAATCACATCAATTCCAACGAGGTACAGGGGGCACGCGCAATAGTGCCGCTTTTGTTACTGCCTCCCTCGGATTAGTGCCGCCCAAGATTGGCAGTCACAGGTCGTGCCACGTGTCACAGACGACGTCATCACCGTCGTCACCTCCCTCTCCCCGGCAAGGTTGTTTGGATATTTGGAGAGTCTGGGTGTGGAGTGCGATGTGACCAATGCTTTATCGCACTTGAGGTCTGCGAAACGAGCCTTTTTGAAAGCTAGGCATGAGAGGGAGGATCGGAAACAAGAACAGACTTCAATAATAACGGAGTGTTGGACGGGCAATAGTTCACCCAACTGATCACTGCTGCCCCAGAGCAGTGCCGTTTTTCGAGTATTCGCACAGGGCGGCACTAATGCGTAGGATCCACTGTACTGAAGTGCAGCCCACAAATTCTGAAGGGAAGAGTTTGATTATCGTACATTGACCGAAAAGTGTGAGAGTCGCTCGACAGTCCTTTTTCAGAAGCAATCGCTGTACGTTAAGCCTTGACTCTTCAGACTTCAGACTATTATTCTGGGTAGAAGTGAATACTTCAGCCGTGGTCTTCCATTCTTATAGTCAAGTTGAATGGTTTCAACCTATTTAAAGCGGATTTTTTAGATCGTCAGGCCTTGACGGAACAGCGAAGGAGCTCCGGGCATGTATGATATCCGTAAGTCAATTCATCGGTATTCTTCTATAACGCTATACATAGTCTTTCCAGACCATATACAGTAGTGAAAAATTATCCATTTTCCCAAACGACTAATCCGAAAGTAATGTCTGAAGGATCTGTTTACAATCGCTAACTGAGTCTACATCGCCCCCCCTACTCATCATACGGGCCATCATCATCACCATAATGGTAGTCGTAGCCATCATCATGGTCGTCGTAATAGTCATCATGGTCGTCGTAATAGTCATCATGATCATCGTAATAGTCATCATGATCACCGTAGTAGTCGTCATCATCGTCATCATCATCTTCGTCGTCGTGATGGTCGTCACGGATGGCAATCTTGTGAAGAAGCTTCGGCTCGGCATTCCTGCCGGTAGAGTGGCCCTTCCGAACGCCCAAGCGTGGGGCAGCCGCTAGCACATGTGTACCGCAGATGATGGCGCACAGAAGTGCGAAGGACACGAGAAGCAGGATGGAGCACCTCATTCTGAAATGGTTTCGGTTGACTGAGAATTTGGAGGAAGAACTTTCTTGTGAGTTGGTAGAAGTGTTGAGTGGGAATTAGAGCGTCTGCAAGACGCGGACTAGCATTTATAAGCCAAAAACTCAGGAGGGAAAATACCTGGGTAGGGTTCATGCGGTATACTGGTAAAGCGCAACGTGGATGAGAACGAGTACCATAGTTGGTTTCAAGCACTCGGTGAAGAAATGGGGTTCGCCTCCGTTGTTCAACTGATGAGTGAGGGTGCTCGAAGACAACGGTGGCAAAAAAGGAACTTGGTGTGATGCCGTAGGGAGTGTCTTTCATGCTGGTCGCCTGACATTGTGAGGGGTTTTGTCTCAGCACTGAGAAAGCAAAGGTGCAGATAAGACATGTGTTTAATGTGAAGTTCAGACCGACATATGATAATAGCAACGCGTGTGAGCGGGAAGGGGACGGACGCGTTGACTGGGGCTTGTTGCGGATGCTTTTATTGCGGACTAGGGTTCCATACAAATAGAGATACGCGAGTCCATGTTTGATACTACTTCAAACGGGACGTGCGAACGAATTCTCTCATGGGAAGGCAATAAAAGAAAGAGTGGATACGCCGGGGGAAGAAGGCGGCCTTGGTGATGTCATCAGTATTAAACAGTGTGCAGAGCTTTGAAGTTTATGTATAGCTCTATTATCATCAATACTGCAATGCAGTTGAAGTCAGAGAACTGTCGTCCTGGCAGGGAGAATATTCAGTGAAATATGTATTCACGGCTGGATGAGGATGGCTTGCACGAAGAGTTCGGGACCGTGACGTGGCTGCGGTGAGACAGATGAAGAGAGAACTGCTGGTGCTTTTGAGTTAAGGCTTGATAGTCCTTGGCGGTAGGTACATGCTAAGGCGTAAACTCAAGGGTGATACTAAGTTTGAAGGGTGCAATGAAAGGGGACGTCCCGATGGTGTTACAGATATGGCCAGAGAGAGGAATAGGGATATATCTTATGAAGCGTTTGGCAGAAATGGCGACAGCAGCGAGGCAAGAGAATGGGATATTAAAGACCGGCCATTTAGGTAAGTCTTCTTTGCGACGAAAGGCTCCAACTTTCGAACCCAGATGTAAACAGGTGAAACTCTTTGTGACACTCCGTAATCAAGTCTACTACTGTACAGCATGCCAAAAAAGAATGTGGCACGCCAACAGCAGTGCATACGATGCGTGGAAACAGTTTTCCTCTGCTGGGCAATCATGCTGAGGTGTCAATACACTCCCACAAACACCGAATCCAGATATACATTACTTCTCTGAACAGTGGCTGATGAGTCTGGACGAAAGATAGTGACCGTCGATCAACATGAAAGCTACCCCCTACCAATACTCCTATTGCACTTCAGCATTGCAACGCAGAACAACGCCGTCGCGTCACAGCCGTCTCTAGAGAAGTCGTGCCAACGGCGACCAGTGCGAAAGAAGAGGTCCCACTATTGTTGAACGCCACTAACCAACAATCACGTGATCGATGTGGAGACAACAGGTAGATTTACTGTCCGACAAACACACTAATTTCGTCTGACGAGACAGAAGACACATTGGTGACCTTCCTGTCTCACTTTGGGTTGAATGCATCATCGCTGAACAGTTTCGCGCCAATTTCACAGGACATAGTTTTGGGGAAGATAGATAATTGTCCTAGATATTCAAGTATGCAATGCTCATTCAGTTGACTGACCTTGCTGTTGTTCTTACGATGTCTCTGCGAACGTGTCCTAACGCGAGTGATAGAAGAACATTGCAACACTCTGGTGTCTCTTTGTAACGATGAACAAGGGCGAATGTGACTGAGAATCCACATACCTGCAGTTTTACAGCAGTGTCCGCCTTTAGACTGCAGATTTTTAGAATGGAAGGACACGACGAAATTCCATAACGAAGGCTCTTGTTTCGGAACCCTGCGCTGTTTTTCTGAGCACATACGCTTCAATTTAAGAAGGGCGAGACTGTTCTGTATGCAGCTGATATGATCGACGAGGTAGCGTCCCGGCCCGTCGGAGAAAGGAACATATACTAAAACGTCTCAACGGCTGCCTCCTTTTCTCATGCCAAGATCAAACGGCGGTCGTGCATGAGTTGCAACTGTTCATATCCCCAAATAAGGGTTACCTTTTTGATACGGTTGAATGCTTACCAGATTTTGACTGGGAGTTGTATTCACTCTGGGTGGCGGCTAATGTTGATGTTATGTCGCTGATATGGATGGACATCGATTTTTTTATTCATGATAACATCGAAATGTAGCATGAAGGGAGGTGGTCCTTTTTGATATGGATTTTTTTCACCGGACAGACGAATGATCTCGGTAGTCAAAAAAGCAAGAAGTGTGTGTATTAGAGTGTGCTGTTGAAATGAAGACGCCCGTACAAGTGTGGGTCTGCCTTGTTACAGTAGTATTGTTGCTGCATATGTATGTATGCAGTAAGTGAGTGGCCATTTGGCCATTCACTTTTATATTTGAGCTTAATTTGTATACTTCTTTCTACGGACTTCATCGATCCCTTTTTAAGATACGATGAATTCGTCCTCACGAGGAGTATTTAGCACATCACCGGGTGTATTGGGGTAGTATAAAAGCAGCTCCCCACTTCCTAGTAGAGGAAAGAAGAGAGCAGCACACAGAGAAGAATCTCAGCCATCCTCGAGGTCAAAAGTTCCGTTCGTCGGAAGACAAGGGTGATTAAAGGGGTACCGTCCGTCGGTGCTTATTTCTCTGTTAATTTTTCCTCAGTATTTTCACATGTGCCGCCTTGTTTTCGGGTTGAGGGATGGCTATCCGTCGATGATTGGCAGCTTTTCGAAAAAATTCCATCACATCAAAGTCCTCCATCGTGGTTTGTTGACAGGTTATGACAATGACCGACAGAGCACTGCTTGCTTCGAGAAAGGCCTCTCTAGTGTCTAGACGACAAGCAATTTGACCTCATATGAGGCCAGCTTTTTTTTGCAAAAATATATAAATTAAATCGAAACTTTAAAACATTCAGTTTGGACACCATTTCTTTAACGTATACGCGCTCGGCAATAACATCTTGCAAAACATTGGGATGGCGGTTGTCAATGCACAGAGAGAGTAAGAATCTAATGAACTATCAATGATGAGTTGACTTTTTAAACAGGCGTTTTGGTTTCGAAGATATCAACATAAAACATTTTGAGGTTGGTCAAAAAAGGCTCCTTTTTGGGCATTTTAAAAATGGCTGGAGAAGACGTGCAGATCTCACCAAACTCCACCCTTCCACAACGCAGAAGTCAACTGCCGTGTCGAGAGTATCTTTTTTCCATCTTGTTGAGCTAGCACAAGTCGAGAAAAATAAGTTGAAAAGTGACCTCATATGAGGTCAAATGGCCTCATATGAGGTCATTTGTCACCTAGACACTAGGGTTTAGTTAAAAAGTGCAAATCGTATTCACTTGACGATAACGCATTTTCTTTTCCTATTGAGGTGACGGAAAGCGCGGTCGCGCCATTTTTGGCACGTGTCTTAACGGATTGATCAACATATTTGATTCCGTAAGCGCTGCTTGTTGGCAGGGGATGACGAAAAGGGTTTCTTGATGGTATATTTTGGGCTAGTGCAAGGTGTTCGAGCGGTGATATTGTTAAAGAATTACAAAGGATTGCGTTCGTCCGGAACACTCTCCTTCTCACAACACCTGGAGAAGGACGAACGGACGACCTGGACACCACATCCCATAGAGGGTTGGAGACTAGCGTGTGCATGGACGTACCTCTTAGGAAGAGTGCTTCACAGAGCAGGCAGGCGTAACGTATCTTTTAGGAGGGAGGGAGATGAAGAGAAAGAATATATAGGCGCTGGACGGCTGAGCAGACGACACTTATCATCCTGACGACCGGATAAAAAAAAGCAAGGAGTCTGCTAGCCAATAAAAACGCTCGATCTCAAAACCAAGGTACAGTAGTTGTGCCATCCTGTTCCTGACAGTTGTACCCTTAAGGGGACCGTCTAAACTATTTTATTGGCCCTGCGTGCTTGAAATGTGGAGGTACAGTACTATCAGACGGCATACACCATTGGCTGTGCATTGTGCAATTATATGCATCCAGCAATGACTGATCTCTTGCAACTCTGGCACAAAACGTATACTGTAGTGCGTGTGCAGCATCTACAGAAGAGGCGTCATCGCAGTATCAGTGCGTCCGAGATGCCAGAGATTTTCGGGGGGAGAATTACTTTGAACTGTTGTTACAACATGTTTTGCTAAGTATGGCTATCTTTGTAGATCTTCATCAAACGGGGAAGTGATTCAACGAGCGGTCGTGGCGGCCAGAAGGAATCCATCTCCTTTGAAGATGAATAACAGTGATGAACCAACCGTTTGGCCCTGGTCACATACATCCTCGAGTCTCCTCTTTTCAACTGCTTCTGTTACTCCCGTAATCGAAATTAAGCTGTACTGGTGTTGTTTTGGCGACGGGCGATTGTTGAGACTCCACGACAAACCAACGTCATCTAAATCGTCAGTTTACAAGCGCATGTCACAAGGGAAGGGAAACTACAAATTCAACTACACAATTCGCACTAGTCATCCCAGTCGTCGTCATCCCAGTCGTCATCATCACCTCTTCCGCGTCCTCCGCGTCTGCGACGGTGCCTGCGCCTGCGCCTGCCCCTCCCCCTGCGCCTGCCCCTCCTCCGCCTCGGACCGTCATCATCATCACGTACGACCGTCCCAACGGGAAACTTGATATCTTCGGTATTTCGACTTTGAAGGCCCTTGCTGCTACGCACAGGGGCATCGGCAGGTAGGGCAGGATTTCCCGAGGTGAGGGCGCACAGGAGCGCGAATGAGGCGAGAAGGAAGATTGTAGACCTCATTTTCCGTGAAGGTGTGGTTGTGTCAGCAGGTAGAGTATGATTTTTTTCTTCGGGTGGTGGGGGTTGTAGGAGTGGTGGGTGGGGGTTGTGGGAGTGGTGGGCGGGGGTCAATGTTTGTTGCAAGCGGTGTCTTGTTTATATATGCGGGAACGGTGGATGGACAGCTTTGCAGTTGCAATTCGAACTCCCCCGATTTTGAACCATCAACGTCTGTGAATGGAGATGTTTGCGACCAAAGAACGACTGGTGAGGTGAGTCTGCGGGAACACGGCAGAGAAGTTTGTTCGTTTGGTTGATTTGTGACCTGCTTACAACTAACCTCTTCAAAAATAGAACGGAAGGCACAGCCTCGACTGCCCTGTTCATGCGATGATACATTAAGCATCTTTTCCCCCTTTTGCGCAGGCATCGCGCGGACACTGATCGTATCAGAGTCGAGGAAGGCAGATGAATTCAACTGCTTGTTTAAGATTGTGCATCGGTTTCCAATTGCATTGTCCCTGAGTAGAAGGGGTGGAACAATAGATACAGGCTACTACGAACGGACATTTTCGATTGTTGGATTGCATTGTCACATAGATGAGGCGCCGTGTCTCCACGGATGACGCGTGGCACGAATGGGAATTACGGGCGAGTTAGCCATCGGCAAAAGAAAAAAGTTTTTTGTGACGATTGAAGATTTAGGCTGCGGCATGGGGCAGGGGAATTTTGTGATGTCATCAGTATTGGAGAAGTACAGAATTTCAGCAGAATTCCGAGTTTGCCTCTATTCAGAACAATCCGGTGTTCCCCGTAAAAAGACTGAATTTTCTCCAAAAACGGTTCGCTTGGTATGTTCATTGCATTTTTACCGATTTTCGTGATCTCGATCAGAGTGTTTGAAGAAATGTTTCACGTTTTCTGTAATTTATCACATAACTCCTTTACCATCGCCGAGCAGTATTCGACTTTTACCCACACAACCCTCTGTGCTCTTCTGTAGCAGAGCCGTGCGGATTTTCAGACACAGAAGGAACACTTCGGCAGAGGTTTTGAATACGTCTCCCTTTTGACAGCTGTCTTGATAAGTCGAGATGCTTTTCATGTCATCAGCCTGATTGCGCGTAAAACATGAAATATTTAGACAAAGGACACTCTAAATTGGCAATATATAATTTCTTTCGGCATGCTACCCCATCAGGAAAGCTGCAAAATGCTAGGGACACAAAATCTCTATGGCAGAACTTTCGAAGAAGTTAAAAAGGGGACATAAATCAGCTGAGACACTCTAAGATGCTGAAGTAAATAATAGACACGTGCGGAATGTCCCTAACTATCCCGCCCTCTCTCGATTAGCTCTAGCCATATCCGTGGTTTAGATAAAACGACAGGGAGAGCTTGGTTTTTAATGCTTCAACGAACAGAACTTGGAGCAATGAATTCCGGACATCGTGCCTACGATACGTGGACTCCACTACAGCTTCTTGGAAAGTAGCAAGGGAAGTGAACGCAGCGTTATGGCATAGTGAAGTGTCCGCGAAATGTTGAACGTAGGAATATGTGGGCATGGATGGGGTTTTGTCATGGCCGCCGGCCTCGCTACTTTCGGTGGCCCGTTAACGATGCGAGGCATGCTTCAAACCCAGTTCCAAAATAGGAATATGTTATAGATGCGGCATCAGCGACTCAGAAAGGTCCCTGCGAAAATGCTTTTGGGGCAGACCAAACATCTTGAGGTTTTCATATCAAAGCTGGTAGTGAAAACACCACAAGCGCGTCTATATACGTCACATCTGGACACAACTGTCTTCTCAGAAGTCAGAAGTATCGTTGATTTTAAAGGGAAAGCGAACATTGCCAGACAAGGTAGATATGCTCGTGCACTATAGAAACATGTAACAAAGTGACTCTGGGAACGTTTAGAATGATGTAGAGCTGTCTTCTTATCCGGACAAATAGATAGAAGCTAAATTAGGCTAGAGTCGTTGAAAGAGTGCACTGCAGACCTAAGCGATTGGTGCAGAAGAGAGCCTTCGGGAACGTGAAAGCACACTCGTTATGTTAGATTTGTATGGTGAGGCGTGTGAGGGATTGAAAACATTTATACCCTTTTACCGTCAACGTATTTCCTGGCTAAATCGGATTGCAAATGTTGAGTCTTGTTCATATAGTCAATGAAATACTTTTGGCAAGATTAGGAAGGCATCTTTGAGTGTAGAATGCTTAATGAGTAAGATGGCATTGTTGTTACCATCGCTGGTGTCGCGGGATGGATATCAACAATAGCAACATGTGAAAAGCCAAAAACATACAGGGTTCATTCATAGGCATCGTAGACAGACAGTCGCATTTGATAATTCAGATAATTATAGCTCTACTGTTTACGTTTCCATTGAGACCGTGGATTTCGGCATGGCATGACACTCTCGATTTTGGAGAGCCCCTCGTTTTTGCTTTGAGACAAGCCTTGGGTGTGATTGCCTCCTTCCGGGAAGAGAGATTCCTAGATGATGCACACAGAGTTCCTCTATGAAGAAAAGCAAGACAGATAGAGAGAGTAGCACGGTAACGAAAGAATTGAGCAAGTGAGCTTGAACATCTTTATCGCAGCGCAAGAGATCAACTGCAGTTGAAACATTTGTTTATGCAAGGTTTGGCAAAAGCGCATTCCTGATGCCACTGTTGATTGTTGGGATGATGTCAACAGCGGTTTCTGTGTGAAATTCTGATGATGTTAACTCACACACTTATAACGGGCGAGCATTCGATCAGGCTCCCCATGCCATTGGGTGAAGCACATGCACTCGTATGCATCCAGCAATGACTGATTTCCGTCGAAAAATTCTTCTGCACTTGGCTGAATGTTCAGAAAGCTCTCTTTTAACGTGAGCTCAAATCGCACTAAGGTCAAGGCCAACACTCTCCTTTCCTGCTCTACTAGTTTCATTACAAGGTTTCTCGGCACTAGAAGGACATTTTCGATGACGGACCACTACTTCGACCTGGAGGCGATTATTTCGCAGAACGCTCGGCAACTGCCGGTAGCAGACGAGTAGTCAGCTTTACAGCTGTGATACTAATTCTTCTTCACATCTTTTCGCTTGAATTTAATGCATCCTTGCTTCGACGAACCTGGTATAGCAATGAAACGTTTTATTCGCGCTAAGCCAACTTCCATCAATTCGGCCAGCCTGTCTGTCACCCTCTTCCTACTAGGAAATTTCGTCCACAACAGTTGAAACAAGCATCTTATGCATCAGTTTACTAGCACCTCAGAATAAAGGAAATTGGAAAACCTAACTACCAACCCTCCCTAATCGTCAAACCTGTCATCATCGTCATCATCATCATCCCCACGTCCACGCCTGTGACGGCGCCTGCACCTGCAGCACCTCTTCTTGTTCCACCTGCAACGGCAACGGCACCTACGTCTGCGCCACTTGCGTTTCCTTCTCGGCCTTCTGTCGTCATCATCATCATCATCGTCGTCATCATCATCGTCATCATCATCATCATCGCGCACGGCCGTTTCATCTAGCAGCGTGAGCTGGTCCCCCTTACGGACGGAGAGACCCTTGCCAGCCCGAATGAGCTCATCAGCGGCGGCGGGGACCGGCTTGCCGAAGGAGGTGGCAAAGAGAAGGACCAGGGCGATGAGAAGAAGAACGGAGAATCTCATCTTCTTGAGCGGGTTGTTCTTAACGGAAGATCGGCTTTCTGTGTGATAAGATGAGCGGTTGTGTTGTCGGTTTGAAGTTGATGAGTGGAAGTGGGGTTCAGCCCGACGAGACCGAGTATATATAGCGGGAAGATGAACAGAGAAGCGAGCGACTCCCTTTCCGCTGAGGGCCCTGTCTAGTAAAAGACGAGAAGCTTCTAATGGTATAAAGCATTTTAGGCTGTTTTGTGGCGAGATAAAGGTTTTGATGGATACAGAGGAGATGTGATGCCTTCACGACGGAACCAGCAATGATAGATGGAGATACAGCTATTCCGGGTGTATTTTCACTCACTACATGCTGCCATACGCCAAACATTATAAAGCAACGCATCTATACATAACACGGGACCCGCGCTCTTCGAACGATATACAAACACGATGACAATGCCCCGAACAGGAAGAAAGGATAGAATCGTTTCTTCCTGTTCGGTGCATTGTTAACACACGCTACGCACACACCTGTGTACTTATTGGCTGAGGGTATCGGGCATGCCATGATGTGTTTTTTGTAGAGTCTATTCCGACAGAGGATGGGTGGTGTTCCGTGCTCGATTGTAAACGATTGCTGGGCCGTAGGTGAGCGAGAAGAAGGGATATAGTGATGTCATCAGTATTGCGAGACGTGAGGTGAGATTTCGAGGATTGTATCAGTTGAGAGGTTGACGAAGGTTGTCTCACCAACCAGGAGATTACTCTTGATTGAGATGCGATGTGGGGATGCACTGCCTTGAAAGGCCCGCGGCAGTGGCTTCGTCAGACGTACATTGATTAAGCAGTCCTGGTGCGAGAAAACGGTAAGGCTTCATTTCACGTGGAGTGCACGAGGTGGTGAGAGGCCGCTCGATGCACAGATGCAGTCACGGCATCTCGAGTTGATTTAAAATTGCACTGAGAAGCGGCTACGAAACGCAAAGAATGGAACGTACCCGGATACACAACCTGGCCTGTAGTATACCTAGTCTGACGAGCGTACCAAAAATGGGTAGGGAAGTAGGGTAGGATGGGGGGCAGGGCATTGGAAAGGATGTCCAACAAAACGTCAAGCATGGGCACCCGTCAAGCATGGGCACCCGTCAAGCATGGGCACACATCATTGCGCCTGGTAAATTTTACCCTTGGTACTGTACGGCACGCGGTTTTAGCTCATTGAAAAAAAGGGGGACTACAAAAAAAACTTTTGTTGACTTCATGCGAAGGGCGTTTCGGGGTGTGCCCTCCCCGTCAACAGCAATGTAATGGGAACCCTGGAAACGGGCTCCTAACCGACGGCAATGTTGCTGACGTGTAATAAGGATCGTCGTGTGCATTCAAAGGGCGTTTTGGAGGGATTAGCACTGAATTGTATATGGACATGTATCAACCCAAAGGGTGTCTTATTCCAGGAGGCGATATTAAGATCTAGTGGTTCGGCCCACGGCAGCCCGTCCAGCTCTTGCCGCTTGCCGCAGTTATCAGAACGAGGATTCATATTGGTGAGAGCACTGTGAACCAACTGAAGTGATCGTCGTGGGCACGACAAGAGCTCTGCGAACGAACCTCCCGTCGTTATGTTGAGTTAGACGTCATGAGAGAAGCCCTGCTTTGTTGTTGTCTAGACCTTATGTTGGATACAACAATGTCGAATGATTCCTGTTTAAGTATGACCGACAATGCGGTTGTAGGAGTTCTGAAAGTCACTTAGCTTTCGTGTCATTGTGTTTTTGGGGGAAAAAGGTAGGCCTTGGCATTGTCAGGCTGAGAATTCCTCATGACATAGAGTAAGATCTTTTAGCTGGGAGGCATATCAGTCTTCTTCATTTAGACATTACCGTAAAGCTTTTCCGACTTTCTGCAGACGTGCTCTGTCTTTATGGGCGGTAGGTTGTTAGTAGAATATGTGCATTAGGGTTTGGGAGCAGTTCTTCTGCTTATGAAAAGTCTTGATGCAGAATGTTTTTGCAGATAGTAGGTGAGACGATTCTATGAGTTGGTGGTTTTTTTTCTGCCCAAACAGGATGAGATTTCCAGGTTTCAAACTGCGCAGGTAAGTTTCGTCACGTTCGCCTGAGATGTTGGAGGCGGGGCGTTGTAAATTAGTCACTTGTTTACAGCTCTGCCCAAGTCTGCAGATGATTGTGTATTGTTGGCAAGTCATGAATGGGGAGGGGATTCTTTTAGAAAAAAAAGATATAATGTTGCGTTTAGGGGGGCGATGAGGTGCATTTTGGTGGCAACAGACAGGTGAAATCGGAAAAGTTGTAGCGAACAACGGTGACGGTGGTAACTTTGCAAGAAGCACCCATCCGATAGCGGTTTATTTGTAAGGATCACTGTGGTGACCATATCAAGTCTGAGGTGACAGGAAAGGAATTTGTGGGTAAAGAGGTGCGTCAACAGTTGAAAATCGTGGACAGTGCAATAAAGTGTACTAACTAACGGGTAACTTCGGATACTGCGGCGGTACTGAAGGATGGGCTACTCTGTGGTATCCCCAAATACCTGTTCAGAGAGCAGTCTTTCACTGTTTGATCCGACATCCGACACAAGGAACAGGAGTACACCCGCTTCTTCTTTGCGGCAGGGCCTTTTTCGTACCAGTTTTTCTTAGGTCTCCCGGCCCTCTTGACCGGACGCCCACGTGATGGCAGCAAGCCTTTGAGAATTTGCAGTTCCTGCCTCTTCGCAACGAGCTTCTTTGCATTCCATATTACATCATCGACGCAAGCTTGAGAAGGAAGGTGGTAGTCATCATTTTCGTATTGTTTAAACCAAGCTGCCGTTAGGTGGCGCTCTTCAATAAGGCGATGAAGATTGCTTGCTCCATGCTTCTCGATTAGAACAGCAATTCCATGTCAACACGGAAACCCAGAACCGTCTGTAGAGTAAGCAAAGAATAATGGAGGGTTTGGGGAATATTGCTAAGTGTGACATGGGCAGCACCGTTCGATTCTGCTGACTGGCTACTGTCGCCGCCATTTGAGATGTCCCATCTAAGAAACGGACTGAGGAGTGACATACGCGCGTTCGCTGAATTAGGTGTGCTAGCTGTTTCTCTGTGCGGGGTGGGACCGGAGATGAACAAGATAGGGCGCTTTCTCGACGACGAAAAAAGTTTGACCTTTGCAGAAGAACAACCCTCATAAGCATTTTCTGAGGCTCGAACGAACGTATATTATTCCTTAGGTTCTCCGACATTTGGTTTTCTGCTCCTTGCGACGTCTTGACAAGGTTGACAATTTGACACAACGTTGTGTTACGAGTAAATACGCAGAAAACGTCAAAAAGATGTGTTAATCCCTCTTCCACAGTGATAGCTAGGTGTCAAATTGCCTGGGCCATAGTTTGAGGGAGTACGCGCATTTTGAAAAGATTATGGAAACATGCTTGAGATATCCCCAAAATTATCGTTCGTTCTGGAAATTTCGTGCTTGAGATCCCCCAAATTCCTCCGTTCCTAGTCATTTACACGACTATACCGACCACAAACTTCGACTTTGTTGTTTTGGACGTGCGACAAGAGAGATCCGAAGGTGAGCATGTTAAGACAAGCCCTCAGGGTGTGTCTTAACATGCTCCTTTTTGCAGCGGTTTGCTTTGCTTTGCCCAAAGAAGTGATTTGGCGTGCTTTGAGTGGCTCCTACGTTTTAATTTATGTGTTTAAGAAAAGCAAGGGCTTAAGAACCATACGGTATTTGTTAAGAATTTAAAAGCATTCCTGGTAAAACCGGGCAAGGCAAAGCAAAAACCAGTCTGTTAGGACACGCCCTCAGGGCGTGACTTATCAGGCTGGTTTTTGCTTTGACATCTCGCTTTTCGGGTCCATTATGCTGCTGTTTTTCTCTCTTTTGCCCCGCTCTTGCAACAACAATTCAGGATTCGGATCCTGTTCACAATAGAAAAGTCAATTCCACCCGTCTGTTGCCACTAAAATGCTCCTGATTGCCCCCCTAAACGCAAAATATCCCATTTTTGTAGTAAAAGAGATAATGTTGCGGTTAGGGGGCGATGAGGTGCATGTTGGTGGCAACAGAAGTGTGAAATCTCCAAAAAAGGGAAAAGTATGGTTCAAAGTCCGAACTTCCGACAAGTTCTGAAGATCAAAAATTCTGTGCATTTATGTGAGCAGTATAAAGCATGCTCTCGAATTTGAATGACAGTAACGACCCGTATTCGACACCAATGTGATTGGCAAAATGTGCCGTAATGGTTGTAAGATTAAATTCCCGGCCGAATGCAATTGGATCCTACTGCACATCCAGCAATGATTCCTTCCTAGAAGGCTATGGGAAAACCCCCGCCTCACAGCTGTTACAGTAGGTTCGCGATAATTGCAACACGTCGGTGGCAGGGTTCTTGTTTCAATTATCGCAATTTTTCAATTATCAAATGGTATGATAAACTCGTCCTCTAGTCAATCATATGGCACCCTCCAAAACCCACTATTTTATTTAAAAAAGGCATCTATCTTGGTTTGCCTCTGGCCCTGATACATGTCCTGACGGACCACAGCCTGCACTTTCCGAATTCCTCGTAAAAGGCCCTCATCAGCCTGCCCACTGGAGACACAAATGCGCTTAGCTAGCGCAAGTACACGCAGCTGCTCTTTGGCGCAGGGAAGCAAATTGTCTTCTTCAGTATGTTCCTCACTGTCCTCTAAACTGTCTGAATTTTTCTTTTGCCCAAACCCCCAATACTTGTAGGGTCGGTTTTTTGCCCTCATCGTTTAGTGCGACATACTGCTCGCAAATCTGCTTTTTTGAATCAGGGAAAGCGTGGTATATTTCATGGTGATGCTTGGCAGTGAAGGAGGAATAGGGGAAACGGTTGAGAGTTGGGATCAAGGGAGAGAGTGTGGCCAAGATGGAACTGTGTTCGGGAGGTGTCCCTAAGTGAAGACTTCACATTTTAGTATTTTTTTGTGCTAACAGGGATAGCTTGTTTAAGGAATATAGTTCATTTGAAGAAAACGGTTATCCTGTTCCTGTAACGGTAAATGATTTATAACGGGTGCCGTTTCATTTTTTTGTAGATTTGTCGTTCTGTTTGGGTGTTTTGGGGGTGAGTTGAGGGGGCTGACCTTCTGGGATCGTTATTGAAACGTTTCAATTATCGGAATTGAAACAAGCTTATTTTTTAGATATTTTTGGGTGACCACCAAGGTCGTTCCCAAGATTCCGTTTCAATTATCGCGATGTTGCAATTATCCGGGGTTTCAATTATCGCCAACCCACTGTACACTGTAAAGCTGATTTGATTGCTTGATAGGTGCTCGTCGGGAGCACCCCTTCTAGAATGAAACTCGGATTGGACAACTACTCACCGATGTCCAAAGCTACCCCCCGATGGGCGTTGGGGACAACCTGTCCGAGGTGAACACTAGATCGGCTAGTTCGTTCTGAGGAAATACTTCTCGTTGAATCTCTGATTTTTGGTTGATAATGGGTGAGGTTAATCCTTTAATCTCACACGAACTCAGCCTTTTATGGAGTTCTAAAATATAAGCTGGTACAGGAAACCGTGGCTTAGTAGCTCGGGTGAAAACCTACACAGCTCAGCAAAATACACAACTACCAATAAAACTACGTGTTAGGCAGTGGTTACACTAAATGTAACCATTACAGCAAGGATACTGTGCACTGGATGCGTTGGGGAATTAAGGTTTTAACCCGCATGCGGGCTGACAGCAAGTTGCAGGGCAGTACAGCTCCATTGCTGGCACATCCTCGAAAATTCCCGATAATTCGAGATTACACTGGAATCGCCTCACACTGCATAATTCTTACACCGCCACCTCTCAAAAACCAAACACGTAGTCCACAAACTCATTCAATACGAGGGAAGATCCAATGCTGAACTGTGTTCTTGTCGAAACCAGTTTTCACAACTTCCTCCAAGGCCTTACATCTATTGACCTTTGTTAATCCATCAGCGATTTGTGCTCTGACAATACCAATCCCACGTTCGATATCTCGTGCTGGTTTTAAGCTTCTCGAGATGCGGCTATATCAATCATCAAGCGCTTCTCTGCTGTGTGGGAGTCCTTTGTCATCACGTCGAACATCTGCTTCGAATCGGTAAGCATCGTAATAGGGATCTTACGATTGTAGAGTTTCTCCAATACGTTTCAAATGGCAAACACATCATCGAATCCTTCGGCGAACGCGTATATCTCTCCTGACACGAAAGACCTTGCGACAGGTTTGCATTTACGACTGGCGAAGTCCAAGACGTGACACTTATCCGAGGCATCACATACCAAGACGACATATCCAAGCTGCGACGAATGGTCGTCGTTGGTCTCGAAAGAGGCCCCCGTGTATGCCCTAAGGTGAACAGTTTCGTAATAAAGTGGACCATAGGTTAGAAACAGGTCCAGCGATGATCTAACACGGTGTATAGCACAGTTCATCTCTTCAACATGCCGCTTGTAGAACGTTTCTTCAGTGACTTGGGCTGATCGATTGATCGCGCAGCAGACATCAGCTAGCCAGGTGAAAGATGCGCGAACTGATCTGAATCTTTCGAAACTGACGTCTGTCGGAATCTTGCAAATCTTAGAGAGATGGTCTGGCTGCCCTACGGAGAACACTCGAGCTTTGCATCCGTCAGCATGCATCCATGAAGTCCGAATTTGAGTTCCTAAGAACTCGACATTGTCCCATTCTCTGGGTCTAGAGTCAAACTTCAACAGCATGTCCTTAGTCAGCTCTTGAAAACGCTCATCTCTGCCGAGTAAGCAGTCATATATATATGCACCGAGAAGTCCTTCTACGCAATTAGTACCGTTCTTCAGGTAGAGCGACGGATCAGTCTCGAGCGGAACCATCTGCAAATCGGACTTGACGTGAGTGTCTAAAGTGAAACTCCAGTAGTCCCCAGCGTCATTGATACCATATAGAGCTCTCAAAAGCCGAAGCAGTTCTTGGTCAGTGACCACAAAGAACTTTTGATCCTGCTTCTTCCGCTTGAGGTAAATCTCCCTTGTCAACTTCTCATCGCTTTGGAGATATGCCTGAGTAACTTCATAAGTGAAGATGAGAAAGTTGAGAACTGCACAAGTGGAAACTAGGATCTTGACCGAGCTCTGGTGCAATTTTGTGACATTATGGACAATAAAGGGCTTTTCTTTGTCCCTGTGTCCTTGAGCAACGTAGCGAGCTTTGGCATTTTCCTTGTCAGTTCCTTGGTTTTTCAAAGTACAGACAAACCTCCCGCCAAGAATTCTTGCATCTTTCGGAACGTCCCACTGCTTTACCTTCGTGAAAGTGCCTCTCGACGTCAGACCGTCCACTTCCTTTTGTTTCACAGAAAGGAATGGCTCGCTATCTTCTCTTCGATCACCTACCTTCAAGACTTCAGTCAGATAAGTTGACAGAGCTTCGTTGCACGGCTCAGAAATATCACCATGATGCTTGAGATCTTTGAAGTTACCATGAATCCCCGTAAAGATCGTATTCACGGCAACCACGGCTGGATCATTAATAGAAGCACCACCGATGTTTGCACCATGGTCAGGCACATTCGAGGCCTGGATCTGAGTTGGATCTGGTGGCGACGGTTGCTCAGAATTAACGGAAGGTATCCTGTGCGGCTTGACCTTGTCAACAGAAAAAGTGCTGTGAAGACCGTAAACATCGAGAACCACTTGTTTCCCGTCACAACTCAACACCCGGAAAAGTCCGCGCCATTCATCCGGAAGTTCACGACATACAAGTACATCACATCCTGCTTTAGTTTCCGAATTTGCTGCTCCAGGAACATTGCTTCTCTGTGCCGTAGACAGACGAGCTCCCACAACATGCTTAACCATTTCTGACCTTGCGGTCTTCATCGCGTTCACGCGTTCGCGTTGTTCAGGCAAGTCCTTTGTCGCCAGTGGCATCCGCAGAAGTACGCCGAATACGAGGAGCATAGGACAGCGTCCATTTTGCCCGGCTATTTCGTTCATGGACTTCACGGAAAGAGAGAGAGCATAGTCATGAGCTAGGTTAGGATGCTCAGCACGGAACTTGGGATATATCTGGCGCAGGAAGGAGTGATACCTTTCTCCAGCGCCTAGTGCATTATAGCTCTCGACTCCGGACTCATCTTGACGTATTACAGCCTTCAAGGGCAAACTCCTCCACCGTTCTGACGTGAACTGAGGACCTTGATCGCAACGGACCATTTCAAAAAAACGACTTAAGAAATGACCCAGGAGCGCATGTAGACATTCTAGACATCATCTGCTGTTTTGCCTTCGCTGAGGAATGCGGCAGCAGTAAAGAGGGGCCTTAATCGACGATATGCAAAGTAGATTTTCCATCAAGTTTCATCAAGTCCATGTACACAGCTCTGTTGAATATCACGTCCTCATTCGGTAGAGCAACCCTGAAACGACTAGGTGCCTTAGCAAGCCTCTGACCTATAGCACAAGTCGGAGAGATGTCTTTCAAAGCGCGGTGAGTCTGCAGTGTTACTTCGGCGTCCTCAGCTCTCTTCATTAGGTCGAGAACTCTGTCGGGATTGGCATGGAAAAAATGACGATGGATTTTCGTCAACTCCAAAGACGTGTACAGAACTGATGACTTTCGGTTTATGTACAAATGCCGAAGTTTCCGATCAATGGGGAGTTTCCAACAATAACTTTTGCTGAAGAGCAATCCATCAGCAACGTGGACGACAATTCTATGTTCCGACATGATGTCTAGCCCCAGCAGTAGCGGGACATTAATGTCGACCACGTTAACTGACAGCTTTACGTAGTGCACATCACCGACGGAAATACGAATTTCGAACAAACCCAAACTGACATGCGACTGTTTGCCAAACATGAAATTTCGATCACTTTCCTGACCTTTAAGCACCAGATCCTGACTCACGAGGCGACAATATGCCTTTAGCTGCATTCCGATGACACTCTTTTGAGCTCCTGTTTCTATGCAAGCTCCGTGAAACTCTTCAGCTTGTAAACTAGAAAATGCTTCTAGTTCACGAGCATCGCAAGCATAGATTGATTCCGTGGTGTTAGAGTCATCGGATCGTCTTTTATTGAGAGAAAGTAGACGACTTAGTCCCTCAGAGGAAAATCCGAATTTTCAATATCGGTTTCCTCAGAAGCCGTGTCGTCCTCACCTTCAGGATCGAACACTCCAGCATCGTTTCCGTGGCTCTGGTCAATCTCAAAGACATGCCCCAAGTCGTACTGATCATCCGGATCATTCGTTTGTCCGGAGTCCAGCTGGGGGCAGAGTTCATAGAGAACCATATGAGAGGAAGGCGTCTGCTGGCGCTTCTTAGCATAGTACACTAGTCAAAGTTTTGTGGCAACAGCAGAATTTTTGGCTTTTGAACAGTCACTTATTCGATGAATAGGTTCACCGCAATTGAAACAACCCATAACTTTAAGTGGGTCATTCCTGCAAAATGTTTCTTTTGACTGCTGTGCGTGATAACCCTGCGTAGGAGGTCGAGTCCTAAGACCTTGGTGTCTGTTCAGGTATCGCCCTTGACTTTGGGGCAACATGCCAAAGAAGTCGTCTTCGTTCTTCGCAGTCTTGACGGATACTGAGTGCCGAACCCTCGCTAGCTGTCCTTCCTTGGCAAGATGAAGTGCAGACTCTAACTCACCATATAACATCTGGAAAGACAGGTTGTGTGTAGAGATACGCGAAAGTGGTTCTGTAGCCCAGTCATATCCGACAACGGCTCTGCGAAGAAATTCCACCTTGTGAGCCTCGCTACGATGTGATTGCGGGACCTGCGGAGCAAGCTTTGTGATCACCTTGTATGTCTTCTCAAGGGCAGCAGAGGTTTCAAGTCCATCTGCAACAAACTTGGTCACACGGAGAGACGAGAGATAATTCTTGCACCGATCTTGGCGGACGCAAGAATTATACTCTTTTTTAATCATCTCTACTGCTTGCGGGAACGTCGCTGCGTATGACTCGATCTTGTTTTAGAAGCGCTTTGCATCACCAGTGAATAGGTTATGCATGTACTGAAGCTTCTGCATGGAAGATAGGTCGTAGTCACTAGCGGCACGTGTGTAATCCGCAACAAAGTCGTTGAAGAACTCTCGAACTGCTCCTGAAAACTTCTGTCTCTTGTCCTTGAAACGCATTGCAATCTTATGAGCAGCGCTAGCATCGACGTTTGTGGTGAGCTTGTGCCTCATTGGTCCGCTTTTCTTTCCAGCTGCTACAAGCTCACGAGCAAATGTTTCGAAGATGTCCCGGTCTTCAGCCTCTTCATAGAGGCTTGTTGCTGAAGTGAGAGGAATCCGCTAGCCACGGTGCTGAGTGAGGTTGGCACCATTGGTGTCAAGCCAAGTCCGAAGAGCACGGTGAGCGTACGGTAAAGCGTTGATCTAATCACCAAATAGTACGGCCGGAGGGAACATCTCGGCCACGGCAGCCTTAAGTTCCTCTGAAGAAAGTGGTCCAGATCTGCTTTTATCGTCGAGCATGCGGACGGAGTTGATAAAGCCCGCTTGTGCTCGAGTTAAAGAAGCCATGTCCACCGTGTGGCAGAACAAGGCCTGATCTGACGGAGAAGTCTGCGACTGGGAAGCCATTTTGCTTCTATTCTGTCAAAGACGGAGAAGACCATATTGGACGACGAAGGTAGATCGGTGGCATTCTGAAGTCGATCGACAACTTCCTTGTTCACTTGTCCGGGTCCGACCCTTGGCGCCTGTAGCCCTTACAAGTAGGTTCTTTGGAGTCTGACTCCCGACGCCTGCAGCCCCTGTAGGTGGTTGAGGTCCGACCTATGACGCCCGGATACAGTCCGGGTCAGGATACGATTTCGGCATTCTACCCTTCTCTGCGTTCTCAAAGAAAGGCGCTTTTTGATCCTTACGAGACTTCCTTAGAGAGGCTATACAGCAAACTGCACGACAGCCTTTAACCTCAGACTGATCTCTTGCAGGAACGTAGCACGATACCATTTTAAAGCTTCACTACCCCTGGCAAGGCCCCGATCCAAACAATGCGACTTAAAGACAGTTCGCCACTCGCTACCAAGCCAACAGCAAGCAGCAGAAAAACAGTGAGGCGAGAGAGCGTTTGTGCTCCTCGCTCGCCACCCTTCCCGTCCACCTCAGGCCCTGGCCACTCCACCAGCTCTTTCGAGTGACACCGTTATCCGCCTCAAACAGAGCGGTGGGGGAGCGACGCTTCGAGCAACAGATCTTGGTACACAGGCATCGCACCCAAGAAGTATAATAACTCAGCGCCAGAGCACGTTCAGATACCTGGCACTCCAGCCCGCAGGTATTCAACACAGACAAATTGTACCTGGCACTCTAGCCCACAGGTACTTCAACAGACAACTAGTACCTGTTGTAGTGCAATAATGGGCTCTACATGGGGTTGGAATGAAAGGAAAATAATTGGATATGACAAGTAGTCCGGGTTGGGGACACACGTGTGGATAATTGCACAGTTTTAATTTTTAATTATTTTATTTTATTTAGTTAATTAGTTGGCATTAATTTTGCTGACATTAGATTAGATCTAGGATCTAGCGCCACGAGCTCTGTAGTGGCTCCGGCGGGGCGATATATACCTTAGCCCTCTGACCACCAAGTCAGTAAAGGTAACCCGAGTTGCCAGAGTTTGATATGGCCTTGGTCGAAGTCCATCTTTTACAAGACATTCCCTTCTACTCTAGCCTACGGCATCCTTTGCGCTCGGGGGTCTCCTTTTTCCTTATCAATTTTCCTTTACTTCCCTATCCTAATTTCCCTTAATCTTGAGTTGGTCCCACCTTGTAGGATTGCGATCCGCAACGTGACGTCATTAGCTATCGGGCTTCTGTGTTGGTGCATCAGTGGTGCTTTTCTCAGCGTTGGTTCCATCGGAATCTGGTTGCAACCGATCCGGTGTTGGTACTTTGCCATCGGGCAGTACGACGGTGCAGCGCTGCTTTGTTTCTTCTTTCCGGACGGGCTACGTTGCGACGTCCCCGTCGAAGACCTTATCAAGGGTATGAGGTGTACAAGGCGCTCTTCGAGCATTGGATTTACGACCCATCGGACCAGGTTTACCTAGACACCCCTCCGAACTCGTCGAGCAGTTGCCTTTACAAGTCTCTACCACCATTCACCGATCCAGGGCTGGGCCCTTCTCTTTGCCCCCCTATCAGGGATCCGAGCTACTGCGGGCCGCAAACCCGCTTAAAGAGGACAGGGAGCTTCGAACACTCCGTAGCGCTGTGCCGTTGGCAGTTGTTGTTTTTGTTCTTGTTGTTTGTGTTGGACCGTCGGGCCTTGGTCTCTGCCTGACAGGCGCTTTGCACTACACCTGTCACTCCAGCCCACAAGTACTTAAACAGAGACAGTAACTTAATGGAGTTTTGCTCGATTGCGCAATGTGGCAAAAACCCCACCTCACAGCTGTTACACTGTAAAGGTGATTTGATTGCTTGATAGGTGCTCGTCGGGAGCACCCCTTTAGAATGAAACTCGGATTGGACAACTACTCACCGATGTCCAAAGCTACCCCCCGATGGGCGTTGGGGACAACCTGTCCGAGGTGAACACTACATCGGCTAGTTCGTTCTGAGGAAATACTTCTCGTTGAATCTCTGATTTTTGGTTGACAACGGGTGAGGTTAATCCTTTAATCTCACACGAACTCAGCCTTTTATGGAGTTCTAAAATATAAGCTGGTACAGGAAACCGTGGCTTAGTAGCTCGGGTGAAAACCTATACAGCTCCGCAAAATACACAACTACCAATAAAACTACGTGTTAGGCAGTGGTTACACTAAATGTAACCATTACAGCAAGGATACTGTGCGCGGGATGCGCTGGGAATTAAGGTTCTAACCTGCGTGCGGGCTGACAGCAAGTTACAGGGCAGTACAGCTCCATTGCTGACACATCCTCGAAAATTCCCGATAATTCGAGATTTCACTTGAAACGCCTTAAACTGCAAAATTCTTACAAAAGCGAGCTGCACTGCACGGATGGTCTTGTGTCTTGAAACATGGGACACTGTGCAGAGACAGGCGAGTTGAGATCAAATGTGTTCCTCTCCATCCTCCCAAAAGTAGTCGTATTTCGCGACAGCCCATCTTGCACGGCACGGAAGAGGCTCGGGTGGTGACCGATCCATGCTTCCGAATAAACAAGAATGGTGGACGCTTTCGGCCTGGAGGTGTAAAATTGCAAATTATGGCAAGCGAACACATTCCAGGATTATGCGAACCTCGATTTGGATTACAGAAAGAGCGGGAAAGCCAATCATAGGGTCAAACTGGAACGAAAGCCAAGAAAAAAGCTCCTTACAAGACGTAAATTTATGTCGTCAATGGAGTACTCAGTACTGAATTGAGGACATCATTCCTGCAGGCACTAGGAACAGCTTACTGGGCTATTTGTACGCCACTATCACTGCCTCAGAAAGGCTCACACCCCACATCTGGAATTCTAGTTTTCCCTTTCCGCAGACGACAATAGCATGAGCATTACCAGCCACGGCACTGGGCTTATCCTTGATGATGGAGCCTCCATGAGATAGAAACCACTCCCTATCCACCCATATCGCGCTTGCACCGGTGTCCACCGGGACCCCGGCCACTTCTCTCGCGACCTCGATCTTCACGACGACTTCTTCATCCTGCATGTCGTGCTTACCCAGGCACAAACACATGGTCATGCTCTCTGGCGTGTCAAATGGTCCTGTTTTTTTGTGGAGCGCCTGAGTAGGCTTCGACCCACTCCTTGACTTTCCCGCCAGCTTCCCTTCCGCGTCTCTGCAGATCCGGGCTGGGAAAGCTGACCCGCAATATGTCCTCCCTTTCCATAGCGGAGGCACAAGGCAGTCATCCGCCAATCTTTCCGTACACTGCCTTCAATGTAATTTCGGGGGGCGCCGGGAATGACCAGTGTTGCCCTGGTCTCAATGTTGGTAGTCTCGTTCATTTTCCCTACACGCTCCTGACGTGTACGAATTTTGCTGTCTCTCACCGACGTGTGGGCCATCATAGCCACTCGTCCGAAAACCTCGTCAAATGGACCGTGTGCTGCGAGGGCATAGTTTTGGAGGCGTCTGTGGAGTGACTGCGTAAATCGATCCGGCAAACGCCCATCTCAGACTGATTCTGGTAGTGCAAGTGCTGCTGCACGAAGACGTCGAGCAAATCCACTCACGTCTTCTTTGCAGTCTTCCCATGCCATCTTGAGAAACTCCATTCTCATACATCTCTGGCGGTTGGAATTGGAAAGACGAGCTAGAAGAAGGTCCCACAGATTATTCGTATTTTCCTTTAGATTAGCAGATGCAACGTTCTCAAAAATAGCAAGCGCATATCCAGTAATTGCATACGGCAAGAGCCACAGGTGGACGCCCTCACGAACTGGAAACCCTCGGCAATGTCTGTTCCCTGCTTTCTTTGCGGCAACAGGATATGCTATCTCCCGGCCGCTCCGCTCTAACTGTTTCTAGTGATCGATAGTATATTTTGTACGCGTCCTGCAGCCTGTAGTAGTCCGCCAGTGACTGGGGGTCTGCGGTTTGCATACGGTTATGTGAGACAATATTCAAAATTTAAGTTCTTTGTTTGGCCGCTGGCCTCAATTCTGACTTCTGGCGTCGCTTTTTGGGTCAAGCGCTGGTTATACATCGTCTCACATTCATTGCAAGACGTCATGTGCGCAACCCCAGTCTCAGGTGTCTCCAATTTCCTCCTTGGAGTCACCTTTTCATGGTCATCAAGCTGCTCATTGGTGCCCTGGCCAGCTTGAAGAGATGCAGCAAGTTGATACTCGGTGTTTGACGTCTTGTGCAGTACCAATTCCACCGCACGTACTGCTTTGGTATTTTCGTCCATTTGTTTGACAAATATTTCCAACAACCCTTGCAAAAAGGCCATGGCACTCAGAAACTTGGTCTAGAGCTCCCTATACGCCACTTGCTGGGAATACCAGCACCCACCCTTCTCGTACCCCGCTTTAAAGAGGCTTTCATGTCCAGGCGCCTCGCTGCTGGTGCATTCCACGGTCTTGCAATGCCCTCATTCCTCGCGGCTGGAGTCACAGGGCATCCTCAAAGAATTCTATCTGCGTTCCTGGCGTCCTCTGAGGATGCACGCTCTCCGCTTTGCGACTCTTCAGGTCCCATATCTATGACCGTCACGACCCTGGTCCGGTCCTCGCGACGGTTTGTAATTACTTTCAAATTTGTAATGTTACGAGCAGTACTTGGTTGTGCCTCGCAAAATTTCCTTCTCTCTCCAGTCGAGGCGTCGATGCCTCCTTTACTCCAGGCAAAACACTATTCCTAATCAAATACCCCGGCCATCACCCTCTCGTACACTAGCTTCTTCCACTGGGGACCTCCTCCGTTTCGCTCCGCTCTCCTCCTTCCGGGCAAATTGCCGCCTTCCGTTTCCCGCTGTCCGCCACCACCGCCGCCCGCTTCGTATTGCACCCATGCGCTACCCCAGAGCATCCAGCCGGCCGTGCTCTGGCGCACTCCGTTCGGGCTGTGCTCCGTCGACAGCGGTGCCGCGGATTCCAGACGGCGGTGTAATTCGATCCCGGTCTGTCATGCGCACAGCATTGCCCCTACACTCGCTGGCCCTCTCATACCGGCCTTCTAATCCAGGAAGGCGTCTGTAAGCGAGATTGTAAACTCAAAAACACAACAATACAGTACGTACTGTACTCTAGGGTTTTATGATAGCCGCGTTCTGGTATATTAAACTGCAGAGGACCGACGGCGGAAGGGATGGGTAGGCACGGGCTTGGCCAGAACCATTTCCTTGGCAACACCCGACGCTTACCCTAGCACCTGCTCTATATTCAGGACCACGTTCAAGAGGGGATCGGTCCAGGTAACGAACGCATCGTGAGCGGGAGTGTAGGGATCTTCCTCCGCCTGTGGGCACTGGTACGTCACCCGGGGAAGCCCGGGGCGTCGAGGCGTCGATCCGCTCCTCCAAGTAACAATACGCGCTCGCCACCCTCCCGCTCCAGCACTGCGATCAAGACCCGTGTCCTTTCCTATGCCCCTTTTCCAATTCGCTTTCGATCAGGGTCTTTCCTCGGACTGCGCATTCACACCCGCCCGTAAGGGGATGGTTAAGTTACAATCAGCACCAACTTGAGTCAAAGTTCGGTTCGTGTTCTCAATACTATGGGTTCAGTGCTGAGATTTCCATTGTGATCTGGGGACCTGTCGCCGGCCTATCTACAGAGTGCCGAAGGGACTCAAGCGAGATGTGTTAGTTACGCTATCAAAAGAATTCCATCTTGACTCCGGGCAACTGTTACAGCTGCTTAAGCCTCTTTAGAGCTTACTGTACTCGGGGGATTATTGGCACGTTACATTTTCTCAACACGTACGCCAAGGGCTCATGATGATACTGACAAGTGGTGATCTATCCCTGTTCTTCAAGCTCTTACACAATAAACTGATAGGACTGCCTGGAGCTTACGCAGACGAAACCATTGGACGAGGTGGCATGGGATTCGAATCAGAGTCAAAGATGAGAGGTGAAAACTTTCAATCCGAACCGCGGGAGAACGATCAGTTCCCATTCTCTGCAATCAATATTGAAAAGCTAGAAGGTGATGACGGGTACCTCATGCACTAAGAGCAGTTTGCGAATAATTGCTGCTTGATTCCACCTGTGCCGTACTGGAATTTCGCTTGAAGAGACAAGAGTTTTAGTCGCTTGTTCCCACAACACTTGATCTAGCTGCGGCTGTGAATTTAGCGGCAAAAGTTACCAAGTATCACTTTAGGAAGAAACATGTCAAATCTGTGAACGATATTATTGTGCAAGCCCAGAAGAAAGCGAGTGGCAGAATTAAATAACACCGCCTAGATCAAAACACCGATTCCTTGAGTGTTTCTACTTATTGTTCTTTTGCCAATACGCCCAATTCTCGACCGCAGTTCAGCTGTAATGTACTTCTCTGTAGTAAATCGGGAAGATGTACTATAATCAATTTCGCATCGTTATAAAGAAAAAGGATTAGTTGTTCGGTCATGGGAGCAGAGTTGTTAGTCTTTTCAGATGGATTGGATTGCGCTTACCTGGTGCGCCACGATCTAACACACATCCTGCATACCGATCTTCTCCTCGCCATGCCAACCAATTCCGACAGTATCTCAAGACGATTACTAAGTCAATCATGACGAGGGAGAAGAGGCTGATTATTGTTGTTAAGGTCGCGAGAGAGACGTACCACAAGCATAAGACATGTGATGTCAGTTGGATTCGATCCGGGCACAATCCAGTTAACGAGCCCACCAAGTTCCTACCACACCATGTCCAGGAAGAGTGTAGACCGATGTGTAGTTTGTTTTCCCCTCAAACCGCAAAACGTTCAGAGATGACTACGACTTTCGCTTTCAGAAATCCCCTAGTTCCGAGATAAAAGGAAACGTTACGGGTGAACAATCAGTACAACAGCATTTCAGAGGACCCTGATCAATGCATGAATCTTTAATTGAGTTGATCCGAATTGCCAAGGTAGTTACGTGGGATACGAAAGGGTGTATTTTGAGCTTTAGTGCATTGCCAAATGAAAGTCGAAGACAGAAATTGCTAGCAGAGACAAGGCAATTGAAGAGGTCGTGTATGAATCTTAAGGCGAGAGTGTGGGCGACTAAGTCGAGGAGGAGATCAGAAGCAGAAAGAAATCAATAGAAAGGGTTTTGTATCGAAGTCTGACGGTTGCCTCAAAGGTGGGTAGACATACCACCGTTCTCAGGACAGTCATATTCTTTCAAACAGTTAAAGTTCGCGAGCGCCTACTTCTAGAATCAACTTTTGACCTCCAACAGAGTTTTTGGACAGATTCTGCTGCTAATTCACGAGACTCCACTATTTTACCGCCAACTCCAAAATGATGGGTTTCTGGGACACCTCGACCCGATGCTTTCTTCCACTAATTCGCCATAATTCCGAAACGCTAGCTTGTATTGTAGGTGCAATGGACCTGAGGTTAGTCGGCGGCGGCAAGGAGCAAGTATGGCATGACAGTGTGGCGACGTGTGTAATAGAAGTAGTATTCAAGTTTTGGTCTACATGCGGCACCTGCCTTAGTCCCCTCTCAGTATTTCGGCAATGTCACTATTCATGCGGTTCCAAGAATTGCAAAACTTGGGTGTGCCCTACATGCGACTATAAAATCATGATACATTGGTGGAAAACTACAAAGCACCACCGAAAACTAGCACCTTTTGGACAGGGACAAGTGTTCGATTAAAGAGCATCCCTGCCACCCATCATAAAAGGAGCAGGAAACCCGAATCTGTAAAAGGGTACAAGCATGCATATTTCTTGCATCACAGTCTGAGAGAATATTCAAAAGTGGAAATATATGTAAAGCACCATATCCCACACACGTCCCGCTAACGTAGTGTTCGGATATTGGCGGGAGAAATGAAATGCCAATGATTAAAAGAGCATCGGAAACATCCTGGGCTCCTCTTAGGTCGCATCTTCTGCCCTTAAGCAAGCGTCGTGCTGTCTCACTCAGCAGGAAGGAGCATAGGAAAATTATGGCTTTCCACATAGCCAAATAATCCTAGAATCGCATCACAAAAGAGCTGAAACGCAGTCGGACGGTCGTGCAAAAGTTTCTGCGCAGCCCAGATGCGTATAGGTCCATCAAAAGAGCTATTAGGCCAATTAAGCGCACTGTAGCATCTTGAATACTGATAAATCGAGAAACATCCGACGGATTTATGAGCTCTTAAGATCTTTGCCAAGCTCTACAACTATCTGTGCAAGCTCGAGGTAGAATGACAGCCGACGCGCACGGAGGTCGGTAATCTGCAGCCGTACAGCATATACACACGGGCCAGGTGTCCACGTGGTGTGAGGGGGGCATTCCGATTGGTCCCAGCTCAGTACTCGTGTACAGTAGTGCCCACGTGTTGCTTCGGAACCCGTGCCGTAGTTCGTATTTAGGGCGCTAGAATTTTAATCGGGTACAGTACCCGGTTCACACTACACGGCAGATACTGTACTGGGACAGGTGTTCTGGCGTTCCTCTAAGGGGTTAAGACCCGACACTGGTCCCCAACAGTAAACCGGGGGCAGGCCTGCCCGCGCCCCTTTTGAGCCTAAATACTACCTGTCTTATAAACACCCCCAACACGGCGGAAGGGTGTTCGCGGCGTTCTTCGGATCGGCTGTACTGAGGGTCTTGCACCAACCAACGTCACCTGGTTCGGGTCGGTAGCTGGTGGTAGAGCGGTGTCGACGGGGACGCGCGCCTAGGCGAGCGAATCGATGCCTCGACGCCACAGAGCAGTACCGGTTGACGATCCGGTTCGGACGGGAAGAGGCGGATCCGAGCTCGCAGATGTGGTCCCGCGCGTCCATTACCCGCGCGGTGGCTTCTAACGCTCGCTGTTCCGTCGGCACAAACGGTTAGAATAAGCTGGCGGGGAGACCGTCGGTGGAGAGTTGCCTACCTTGGGTCCCCTCCGCCGGCCGTCGCTACCTATATTTATTTTTACAAGTTAATTAACGGTCTACAGTACAGTACGGACTGTACTGTAGTTAGCTACTGTAGACAGTGCGCGCCGGCCTGCACTGAAACGATGTCAGACGTCGGTGCTGACAGCACACGTGTGGTACACTGGGGTACACGTGTTGGTGCGCGTGCGCACGCTGTGAGGTCTGTACCTTACAGTGCCACATCTAATTCTAAATCTAATATAAAGACGTAGGTAGTGTATTGCAACATGGGACTCTACATAGGGGTGAACGGAAAGGAATTTTATAAGGTATGAAAAATAGTCTGGGATGGGGGACACACGTGTGAATAATCGCACAGTTTTAATTTTTAATTATTTTATTTTATTTAGTTAATTAGTTAACATTAGTTTGGCTACCTTTAGATTAGATTTAGAATCTAGCGCCGCGAGCTACTGTAGTGGCTCGAGGGGCGATATATACCTTAGCCCACTGACCACCAAGTCAGTAAAGGTAACCCGAGTTCCCAGAGTCTGATATCGTCTTGATCGAAGTCCATCTTCTACAAGACATTCACTTCTACTACAGATTACTTTATCCTTTGCCCTCGGGGGTCCCCTTTCTTTTTCTTTTATTTCACCATCCTTTTCTGTCTCTAATTCTACCTATTTCCCTTATCCTGTGTTGGTACCGTCGGTATTGGTTGCGACCGAGCTGGTGTACGTGTCCTTGCCATCGATGGCAAGGACACGTGCACCAGTTCGGCCGCAACCCGATCGGGCCACACGTTGACGTAGCGCTGCTACTGTGACCTATTTTCCCACGGAGACTGTTGCAACGATGTCTCCCTCGAAGGGCTTTACAAGTGTACAAGTCAGTGTTGGTGCCATCGTCCTCGGTTGCGACCGAACCGGTGAAGGTGTTTCCAGCCATCGGGGGGCACATTTTTGTAGCGCTGCTACTTTCATTTCATCCCGTCGGGCTGCGTTGCAACGCCCCCATCGAAGGCCTTGTCTCCTTACGAGGTGTCGAAGACGCTCAAAGAGCATTGGTCTTACAAGCCAGTGGAACCGGGGTACCCTACGTACACGCCCCTCCCCACACCCGTCAAGCATTTCTCTTCGCAAGCCTCTACCAGAACGATCCCGGGCCGGGCAATGTCTCTGTGTCCCCTATCAGGGATCCGAGCTACTACGAGTCGCAAGCTCGTTTAAACGGAGAAGGGAGAGTCGGACGCTCCGTAGCGCTGCGACATCGGAAGTTGTTGCGTTTGTTCTTTTTGTTGTTTTTGCTGTTGTTGGACCATCGAACCTCGGTCTCTGCCTGACAGGTGTATTGCACTACAGGTAGTTTTGCTACACTACCTTTCCGTTACTTACCCGTGCTGGTTTCTTACCCGTCACCGGTTGTACCCTAATCCGCACTTCGGGATGACATGGCGTGGTCGGCCACGTGCGCAATTCTCTTTCCGCGAGCTAGACCGTACTGGTTAAATGCCTGCCGCGTGTCCCGTGCTCTAGGCCACGTCTTCGAAGCCTCTCACCAAGCCAAGAGTTGAAGGGAGTTATCACACACTCCACACGTGCGGCAGATACTCACCTAACATCCCACGTAGAAATATATAAACATTAGGAGTGTAATACAAATGGAAACTCATCACAAGACCGCATACGTGGCATGGGAGACAGAAAAGGTGACCAGGAAAATCCCAAGCTGGAGCAATACCGTGTGGAGTGACGAGAAAAATGCAACTGGGACGACCCAGATGACTTGGCCTGGTGTTAGCAAGACTGGCGAGGGGAAGATTCAAGATTTCGAAGCGCAAACAGGGGCCGGTCTTTGATGGTTTGGGAGGCGTTTGTTGCCGGAAAAGGTCGAATTGCGAAGTTTGCGCAAAGTAAACAGCGCTTAAGTATATGCAGACGCTAGAAAGCTTTCTGTCGCTGTTTGCCGATCAAGAAATTGGACCAAGCCGGCTATTCCAGCAAGAGGAATTATCAATTCACCGGGCCCACGTCGTGACGGAGTTGTGCAGTGGGGGGTTATGGTTGTTCTGGACGGCCCAGCTAAATTCCTGATCTGAAAATCATTGAAATCATGTGGGGAATTCTTGTTCGTAAAATTTACCGGCATCGAGGTCAGTTGCGAGGAGTAGAGCAGCTGAAAGAGTGTGTATTGGCTTGGTGGGATGCCATATCGGAGCAAACGCTTTATAAATTGGTCTGGTCAATGCAGAAGCCGTGCCTCGAGGTCGTAAAGAGCAAGGGACACGCAAAAAAGTACTAAAGACCTCATGCAGAGCACTTTACGACACGTTGCCTTAAACATATCTCCACATCTGTATACGCTGTCAGACTGTACTGAAAATAACATGCACGATTGTATAAAACCGTTTACAGATTCGTGTTTCCCACTCAAAGGAGCGGGAAACACGAATCTGCTTTTATGAGGGGGCGCAGGGACGTTTTGAATCAAGCACTTGTCTCTGTCCAGAAATGCCGTTTCTGGGATGGTACTTTATTATTGTTTCCACAACTGTACCATATATTCCTAGTTGAAAATGCTGTGTTCACTCTACTGTACGCGAACAAATACTTGGCAAAGGTTTCCATAGTTTTCATTGTCTGAAGCTGTACGTCCCCAACTGAGAGGCGGCAGTTAGACGCATCAAACCGAGCAGGCTAGGGCGCAAGCGGGCAAGTATTGCGAGTTCGCTGTGCCGTTCAGTAACCTTTGATTTTGAGCTGTACGGGCCATGTTCACTGTAAGGTACACCACAAAAATCGTAAAATTTGAGTTTGATATTATTTCTTTTGGGGCGCCAGGGCGAGGTTTTTGAAGGGAAATACCCGTGCGTACACGGAGTGCGTGGGATGCACAAATATGCGGTAAAAGTAGGTGAGTGAGGGAAAAAGGGCGCCAAAATGCCCCCTCGAAAACCTGACGGTGTACACTACATTGTACACCGCGTCTAAAATCTACATCTCCAAAATTAGCCGATGTTCACGTAGGGGTTGCCTCCTAACTACAAGTGCAGACACGCTCTGAGTGCAGATACAAGCCTCGAGACTTGCCGAGGGTATCATATCTCAGAGTGATGAGGGAATGTCCATATTTCCCGTCCTCGCACCAAGGCCCTTTCATAATAATTTTGAACAACTTCACCCCTTTCTGCTACAGACCTCGGCGAGCTTGCTTTACAAAGAAGGACTAAAAGTATTCGAATGGTTGCTTGTCCTTTGGAATGGCATAATATTCGGCATGTGCTTTCAGATCAAGGTACACTATTTTCACCTCGATCTCACGCCACGCTTGGTTAGACCTTGCTTCTATATTCGTCTGTACATTAAAGGGAAGCGCAATGCGCGATACAGAATCAACGTTATCGCTGCTCTTCTCCCTGAATTCCGTTTAAGCTGCCTCAAATCCGAGCACCTTCGGGTGATAAGGCTGCAGCTTATTTGGTTCGTTACAAGTTAGCCATTTCGTGTGTATCACAATAACATCACTTAACGCTGCAGGCCATAGTACAGAAAGTTCTAGCCACAAACTACCTTCACAGACTTTGACAAAAAACTCCAACGCCCACACCGGAGGGGAGCGTAATTGCAACGGACACCCGCCGGGCAGTTGTACCAGGCCCAGTCCATTGCCAAATGAGATACCAGGGCTCGAACGATCGCTGCATACTGTATCCATCATCACGAGACTCCACATCTGGCTTTTCTGCATCGTCGACTTGATCAGCAGAACTGTTAAAGCGCCTTTTTACCTAAAGAGACACTAGCGGCGTCAGAAGTACACTTGTGTTTAAAAATTCACCGTCGCTCTCGGCATCACATCCTATTTCCGACTTAACGTCAGAAAATGTTTGCCAAGCGATTGAAAATGAAACAATTGATCAAACGTTCCCTCTTTCTCGCCGAACTCCTTGTAGAGCACTGACCGCCCGCTCTATCGCGGCGCAGTACTGTAGCACACGCGACATACCACACTATCTTAAGTTACTTACCACGAGTATCCGTGTAAACCAACTACCGGCCTCGTCCGGGTGTAGGCTCCATAGAGCCTGTAGCATATCCCCTTCCCGGAATTAGATTTAGATTCGATTTGTAACTGTAGATCCCGAGCTCTACAGTGCCTCAGCCCGCGCGCAAATGTGTACCCCACGTGTACCGGGACGCGCGCACACACGTGTACGATACGTGCGCTGTCAGCGCCGACGGTTGAAAGCGCTACAGTGCAGGCCGACCTGCACTACTGTAGTGTTATGATAGTTTACTATGAATATTAAATATGAGTAGGCCGCCGGCGGTGGAGGGGGGACAAGCACGGACTTGTCAAGGATCCTCCACCTTGGTCCTCCCGCTTACTCTCAGGTACTTCCGTTAGTTACCTAGGAGTAGCACCGCGTGCTGGTTGAGGACGCGCGCAGCACGCCCACGAGCCGGTTCCGCCTCCGCCCGTCGGTACTGGACCGTCACCCAGTACCGCTCCGGGGCGTTGAGGCGTCGAACCGCTCGCGCGTGCGCGCGTCCTCCCCGATTCCCCTCCTTCCCGGCTACCTCGAGCCCGTGCCCGGTACCGTGGGTGGGCCGTGCTTCTTCCTTCCCGCCGATCGGGGTCTTTCTGAACTGTCAGTACTGACCCCCGTCGTCGTTGGGGGTGATTATACTACAAAGCCCTTTCGAAGTACTGACAGTCTTGCCTATGTGTATCCGTGTCATCCCCTACGACTCGTGTCATGCCCCACGTACTTCCGTGTCGTAACCTACATGTACTCGTGTCCCTCCAACACGTGTCACGGGGGTCGTAGCCTTTTATTGTATTTAGTTATTATTATTATATTCCGACGTCGACCTCTATATAGTCGACGTCCGACCCTAAGTAAAACACCACGAAGCCTTGGGTCTCTAACCTGAGTCATTGGAACTGAGAGTTGTAGCCTCGCGCTTAGTATTAGCCTACCGCTATACTACGCGAGCTAATCTGCTTCGCTCAATTCCCACCTATCTCTATCGCGCGCGTCCCCGATTCCCTACAGTCCCTACGCGCGCCAGCCTGTCCCTACCACTCCGCCCTTCCTGGGCGTGTCCCCCATTTCCTTTTACTCTTTAATTCCCTATTGCGCATCGCGCCGGCCCCGTACCAGTCCCTTACGGGTGGTCTCCCGATAACCCCCAACGCGCCCCCCAACGCGCGCGCTCTGCCCGAGGGAGATCCAACCTTTCCCACTCAGTGCACGACACTCCTTACGAAAAATGCGGTAGCACTTTCTGAAATTGTTCAACTTGTGTTTTGGAAATGTCTACTCGGACTCCCGTACAGATTTGGGATCCTAGCGGCGGCTAAGTTCGCCGGTTTCGAACTAGGATATCAACATTTTCAGGACGCGAGATTTTCTCGTGAGACGCGGAAACATTGCTATGGTGCAATGGCACTGCACAGCGAAAGGAGATCGAGGGATACTGTAGTCTCGAATGGGGGGCACAAGTGAAAATCATTTCACACTATTATTTTATTTGTTTAATTTTTATTAGTTACCATTAATGTGGCTAACGTTAGATTACATTTAGAATCTAGCGCGGCGAGCTACTGTAGTGGCTCGAGGGGCGATATATACCTTAGCCCACTGACCACCAAGTCAGTAAAGGTAACCCGAGTTCCCAGAGTCTGATATCGTCTTGATCGAAGTCCATCTTCTACAAGACATTCACTTCTACTACAGATTACTTTATCCTTTGCCCTCCGGGGTCCCCTTTCTTTTTCTTTTATTTCACCATCCTTTTCTGTCTCTAATTCTACCTATTTCCCTTATCCTGTGTTGGTACCGTCGGTATTGGTTGCGACCGAACTGGTGTACGTGTCCTTGCCATCGATGGCAAGGACACGTGCACCAGTTCGGCCGCAACCCGATCGGGCCACACGTTGACGTAGCGCTGCTACTGTGACCTATTTTTCGACGGAAACTGTTGCAACGATGTCTCCATCGAAGGGCTTTACAAGTGTACAAGTCAGTGTTGGTGCCATCGTCCTCGGTTGCGACCGAACCGGTGAAGGTGTTTCCAGCCATCGGGGGGCACATTTTTGTAGCGCTGCTACTTTCATTTCATCCCGTCGGGCTGCGTTGCAACGCACCCATCGAAGGCCTTGTCTCCTTACGAGGTGTCGAAGACGCTCAAAGAGCATTGGTCTTACAAGCCAGTGGAACCGGGGTACCCTACGTACACGCCCCTTCCCACATTCGTCAAGCATTTCTCTTCGCAAGCCTCTACCAGAACGATCCCGGGCCGGGCAATTTCTCTGTGTCCCCTATCAGGGATCCGAGCTACTATGAGTCGCAAGCTCTTTTAAACGGAGAAGGGAGAGTCGGACGCTCCGTAGCGCTGCGACATCGGAAGTTGTTGCGTTTGTTCTTTTTGTTGTTTTTGCTGTTGTTGGACCATCGAACCTCGGTCTCTGCCTGACAGTCGTATTGCGTGTAGAGCACTGACCGCCCCGCTTAATCGCGGTGCTGTACTGTAGCATGCGCGGAATGCCTCACTATCATAAGTTATATATATACCACGTGTAACCGTGTATCCAAACCCCCGCTCGTGTCTGGGTGTAAGCTCCATGGAGCCCTGTCAAGTACTGACAGTTCTACCCACGTGTATCCGTGTTATACCTCACGTTAATCGTGCCCTTACCCACGTTTATCCGTGTTACACCTCACGTTTATCCGTGCCATTAACCACGTGTACCCGTGGCCCACCACCACGTGTCACGGGTGTCGTGCCCTCTTATTTTAAGTAGTATTGTTATTACTATATCGCAACGTCGACTTCTATATAGTCGACGTCCGACCCTAAGGAAAACACCCCAGAGCCTTGGGTCGACAACCTGAGTTTCTGGAATCGGAGTCATAGCCTCGCGCCGGTTCCCGTCACACGACGGTACTACGCGAGCTATCTGCGTCCCCGATTCCCACCTACCTCTACCGCTCGCGCCCCCTGCTCCCCTACTGTAGCGTACGCGCCAGCCTGTCCCTATCGCACCGCCCCTCCTGGGCGTGTCCTCCATTTCCTTTACCCCTCTAATTTCCTGCTGCGCCTCGCGCACGGCCCCGTACCGGTCCCTTACGGGTTGTCTCCCGACAACACCCCCAACGCCCCGACCGCACGCGTTCTGCCGAGGGGGCTCCGACCGTTCCTCTTCAGTGCACGACATTGCACTACAATTGCGAAAGAAATCGTTATGGATTGGCGTGGGATTTCGAAACACTATTGGAACGATGTGATAAGGAATACACCTGAGACTGGCATGTTACCTTCGCGCAAAGGCTGCTACGTTAATGTGTCCTAATACGAAGGACACGGAAACGTTGGACTTGTGAAATGAATGGAATGGTGTGGTATGTTTGGCGAAAATGAAACCACAAACGATTTACGGTTTCTTATCAGCCACGCTTCGCTTTAAATTTTCGCGTGAATACGTTTTGGGGTATTTTCTTAACTAAAGTGAGAAAAGTTATGCTTTTGCCTTCCTTTTTATGGCGTAAGTTGATCAATATCTCCTTGCGAATAGGGCAAATACTTGCACAACGTTACGAGAGAACGATTTATTACTAAATGTGGCATCAAATATTCAGAACCTTTACGAAAGGACCCATAAGTTTTTCTTGGAAACTGCATAACTTACGGAATTTTCCATAACCTATGGATTTTGTATAGACTCAGTTATGGCGAAAGACTGCTTTTTCTCCATATAAATGACGTCAGAGAGGTGAGCACCAACTCGATAACATATTTGAGGGAATGCAGAGCTTTGGTTACTTTCATACAGGGACAGAGCTCATATCTAATTTTGGTGCGACGTAGATTTTATTAACATCATTTTTCATCTTAAACTATTGGCAAACATTTCTGCCGCGAACAAAATCATGCTCATACAAGGATCCACGTAACGTGAAAGAAGTACGTATTCTTATTATGTCACAAACCGATCTCGAGCATTTTTGTAGGGCGGTGAGTTCAATTTATCAATGACGTCTTCACAACATGGACAGAAGTCTTGCGGCCGCCGTTTTCGCTAGTGGTTTCCATCGCCTAGGAACCAGAATTCTCAACAGTTTCATCAATAGCCGATTACGTGCTGTGTTTGGCGTCACGCCGAAGGTATGTGCAATTATTTGGGGCGCTCTGCACAACGATCTGGCGAACTGGGAAAGCCCGAAACATATTTTGTGGTGTCTGCTTTTCCTAAAGTGCTACACCAGCGATTGTTTGAGAAGACCGATTGTCAACGCAGACGAAAAAGCGTTCCGCAAATGGTCACTGGCTCTCGTGCACCTCATTGCCCCTCTCCTGCTGGTACGTTTCCGCAAATGAATATGTGCATGATCGACGGGATATTCCAGCACAACTGATCAGGGAATCTATTTGGCAATATTAATGGGCACGAGCGATTTCCTGAAACCTCAAACACGGGCGTAGCGGTATCTGTTGATGGCTCCGGTTGTCGAATTGTGGAACCAAAACCGTTCAACAAAAAGCGGGTTTCGTCCAAGTTCAAGGCCCCTGGGCTTCTTTATGAAGTTAGTATGTTATTGCATCTGGTTGCATTTTGTGGATTCATGGACCGTTTCCATGCGGATTCAGCCCTGATCTAAAGATATATCGCCTCTGCTTGAAATTGAAGCTTGCTTCTGGAGAACTTGTGGTTGCAGATGGCGGCTATCCTGAAGAACCGGTGTGGAGAGAATCTGGGATTGTGGATGGAGTTTATTTGGAACCCAGGCGGATTCGGGCCTGGCATGAAACATTCAATAGACGATTCAAGCAGTTTATGGTTCTGTCGAACAGGATCAGGCATAATCTTAACTGCATTCTTCCTGCTTTCATGCTTTCGTCCATCTCACGCAGCTAATGATCAACAATGGAGACCCATTGTGTCAAGTCTAAGATACCTATTACATTGCAGCGAGCTGTACAGCATATGAATGTGTGCCAAAGAACAGATGGGAGTATCATGCTTGTAATGTTCTATCAGCAGATGAATCCTAAGACCAAATCTGTAAGTGCGAAGGTGTTTGGCAAAACAGACAGTAAAGGGGGGTCACTGTAGCATAAACACCCCCAGCGATAGGGGTGTATGCACAGTTCGACCGAGACCCTTGTCGATCGGGAAGACGGGGGTGAAGCGGGACACCAGCTAACGGCACTGGGCAGCGGGCCCGGGTAGCGTGGTAGAGCGGGAACGGGGAGGACGCCGGTACGCGCGAGCGGTTCGACGCCTCGACGCCCCGGCGCGGTACTGGGTAACGATCCAGTACCGACGGGCGGAGGCGGAGCCGGCTCGTGGGCGTACCGCGCGCGTCCTCAACCCGCCTTCGGTGCCGCTTCTAAGGTAATTAGCGAGCGCTACCTTAGAATAAGCGGGAAGTCGGACCTTGACGGTCGGTGGGTGACAAGTCCGTGCTTGTCTTCCTCCACCCCGCCGGTCCGCTCCATATTTAATATACAAAACAATCTATAACACTACAGTACAGAAGTACTGTAGTGGACTACTGTAGTACAGATCGGACCGTACTGTAATACTGTCAGCCATCGTGGCTGACAGTACACGTGTGTGTGCGCGCTTCCGTCCCGCGCGGTACACGTGTGCACGTGTACACGCGTGCGCCCGGTACCCGAGGGGTACACGTGGCCACGCGCAGTAGTACTGTAGAGCATCGGGCTCTACAGCACTAGATCCCGTTGTTGATCAAATCTAACTAAAAAGCCCCAGGGGGGGATTATACTACACCTCCAGACGAAGGAGCACCAACCGGCACCCTTGTCTCGCGCGGCCGAGGCACCGCGTGTGGCGTGAGCTACTGACGCACCGTACAGTACACCGGGCAATGCCCCTCATCAAATCACAAAAATAAATCGTCGAAAATTGCCCACCAAAATTTCCTCGGCGATGTTTTGGCAAAAATCACAACACGAGCTGTGATTGGTGCGCTGTCAGCCTCTACGCGAAATTAACCGAAAACAGTACGTGACAGCAGCTCAACATTGCCTGGGGGCGCACAGCGACACAATCCCGCGCCACGTTTGTCGCAAATTGAGCAGCGCAACGAACTTGTAGGGTGCCGTTCTTCCCCCGACCACCGATCGACGGAGCCTGCGACCGACGCGAAACGTTCGCGAAGGGGTGCGCATTCGAGCACGCGCTGTGCGAGCGTGTTGCTCCCTCGGCCTGACTTGGTTCGTCGCGTGGCCTCTCTTCTCTGGTACGCGACGCTCGAGTCGCCCCATTCCCAGGATGGCCGTACGGTGTCCCTTCATCCGACACTGTGTCGAAGTGACGGAATCGTGGTCGTTGGGAGCGGTGTCACCTGTTTTCCCCGACTGCCGAGGCAGGTTTGTTACGACGTCGCACGCGCAACGGGGACCACCCCCGTCATTCTAGATTTTCTCCGGCGCGTGCGGCCGCGCCGCATCCCAGGAATTCAACACACGAACCGGCCCGCGATATTGCGAGATTTCCTTCCCAGAGAGCCTGATAACAGCTTTATCAGGTGCAGTACCGCAATCGTACTGACCCCCCCAAATCAGGACGCGGTTTCTGTTACCCCCTTATCCGTGGTTCACGAGGCAGCCGGTCATGCTCAGGCCGCCCCCGTGCCTTCTAAAAGGGCCTGGATCTTGGCAGACTTGATCGTCAAGTCAACGGCAGAAAGCACGTTCGGTTGTGCTTTTTCTCGTCTTCAGTTCCGTCGACGTTTCGCAGCCCTCGAAAGCTCGACATCGCCACTACCTTTGAGGTCGGTCGCCCTTCCCTTCACTTCAAACATTGGGGCAGGCTGTAGCGACGATTGTCCTCCTCGACTGGTAGAGCAGCGTCGCGGGCGATGGCGTACGGATCGAAAGCAAAGGCGGCTTCGCTGATTGGTCACGAGGACCCCGAAAAAAGGTAGTAGCAACCAAGCGACTCAATCGGAAGCGATGCTCATGACTCTCTACGGATGTGGGTGGTGTAAGGGGACCTCCTAGCTCATGCCATCCGGTTCTTGTCCACTGACTTCCCCCGAGAGGTCACTGTTACCATAAACCACAAAGCGTACACCCACTCGTGGGCGCGACTCGACTGCGTCCAAGTTGGTCTCGGGGCATTGCCCTTGACAGACCGTTGATGGTAGGGGACCCCAGCTCCGGGCGGGATTACCCGTCCTGTTTTCTCGGCTCCTTCGCCGTGGTGGTGTCTTGTGACGGGGAATTAAGACCTAGGGTGCCATGCATCCGCTGCCACTTCCTTTGCGGCTTTTACCGACTCATCACTTCTCTCCGCCACGCCCCGCGATTTTTCCTTCATCCACCGAGCCACCACGTTTCCGAGTAGGAGGCCCAGCACAGCGCGTCGCACGTGTACGCAAGGTTGGTCATCGGCCGGATACCCGGTTCGTCGAACCGGTTGGCTCTGACCGCGCCCTCGATCTCTGATGCCAGCAGCGGCGTGTTAACCGCATTCCTGTCGAGGGTCGGTATGGCGGACCTTCTGTTGCCGCCGACGCGTTCAATAGCGCCAAATTCTCGTCCTCGTATTGGCTTGCGCATGGTCGCGCTGTCGCAATCGATCACGGCGACCTCCTTAGCGACCTCGATGCCGCGCCCTTGGGCGTCGTCCCCATTCGCTGACGACAAGGAGGCCCTCTTCTCCGCAGTGCTGGCCCTTGACTGCGTCGTGCGCGATCCGGGTGGGCACCGGCAATTTTTCCTCTTCCCTCGCGATCGAGACCTTTTCGAAGCATCCCCGCCTCGGTGCGAGGCGCTTGCGCGAAGCAAAGACCAGGGTATTGTGCAGTTCGTGGCTAGTCTTGGTCCGGCGGTAGCGGGGGTTCACCGACACAGCCTTGAGCTCGTCTTGGATCGCCTTCCCCAGCTTGGGCGTCATCGCCGTACGAGCTGGTTATTGACGAGCACCGGCCTTCGTGTCGTTGTGGGCGCCACGCCGTACGCCACGCTCGCGTCCGGGGGGGTGGGAAGGTCAGGGTGTCGCGTAACATCCCCCTGTCCAGCGCGTTGTCGGATCATGCAGCACGAAAGTCGACTGTTCCAAACGATCTTCTCCTGGTCCCTACGTGCGCGCGCGCAGAAAATAAGACTTCAGACTCAGTAGCGTAGAAGGGTAAGAGGAGAACGGCCGATCACGAGCCACGGTGCCGCGTTAGTATTGCGAGGTGCCCGATTGATGCGGGCGTGCGATGTGATGGCGTCCGCCCCCTTCATTCGGTCGGAGGGCGGACGTGTGTATCTTCGAACAGATACGATTGTACCTTCGAGGATCTGCCGTCTGCTCGCCCATTGTGTTTGTCGTATGCCGTACAGTACCCCCGTGCGCCATACACGTGCTGGTGTAATTGCCACCGTTAGTTTTCCGTTATTTTCGGGGGATGGTGGCGGGTTGATTTGGTGATGACGCAAGCGGTGTTGGTGCATGGCGCACACCTCGGGCGTCGCTCACGTGTAACGTTCTCATCCCCTGTAACTTTACTTATTACGGGACAGGTGTCGGCGGCGGTTCTGAAGTGTCTTGCGTCCGTGCGCATATATTGGTGCCCCTCAGACTGAGTTGCTTTCGCGCTTCCGCCCCTTCCTTAACTATCATGGCGACTGTTGAGGCAAACGCAGCCTCACTCGCCTGCTCATCTGCACACGCCTTTTGCGCGCTTCCACTCGCACGACCCTTATCGATAGGGTCATGACCACTTCGTCCGTCGGGTTATCGGACTCGGATGCGGACTGAGTGCTCGAAGTGAGCCCCAACCTTCTCGGATTTTCCGAGACACAAGTGACGGGCATTTTGGTCGCTTCCACTGCCCACCGAGGGGCTCTCGTGATTCCACCGCTGATCTCCTCGTTCGTCGGGCGCCCCTCCTCGCCGTGGCTGCTGCACTTAACGGGTCGTCCGGCAATCCTGTTCGGGGGGGGTCGTCCGACTTTTCCGACCCGAACAGGGTCTTGCGGTCCTCGTAATGTCGTTCATTACGAGGGACCAACATTTCTTCAGGCAGTTCGTACTGTCCTGTTCTTATGTCTCGCGTCCTTGGCGTCCGAGATGTCAAGATGACTTGACTTGAACACGCCCCCGGCTGTGACCCTCCGATAGGGTCCGCCGTCCTCCTTCACTTCCCGTTTTAGTCTGTTCGTGCAGGCTGGGGTTAATCCGACAAGGAGCGGTTGAGGGCCCCCCCTTAAGCGTGAACGTCCGCGTTCACGGTTTGGGTGAGGTCTCTGCCGGGACGTCTCCGGAGGCATTCGGCGTAACGAGACACCAACTCCTCCGGGGCGTGAGTCCGCGCAGTCCATGTGGGTGTGTTGTAATCCGCCCACTTGATGAGGAACTCCGTAGTTCCGTCTTCCATGACTCGATGTCTCAGTAGCCGTTCAACGGCATACTGCGTTCCCGCGGTGACCTTATCGGCGAGGTCCCGCGGGGTCGTCGTACTTATTCGTAGCACGTCTATCGGAGACGGCGCGTACACGCAGCGGTCGGCGGAGACTCGCTCGGTGACCCCATCACGATCGATTGTGATGGTTCGGCGATCATTGGCGAGCACGCAGTAGGGTCCGACAGCGGGCGAGGCGAGCTTGTTCGATGTCTTAGCCCCATCAAAGGGGTTGAGATGTACCTATTCCCCGGGACGGAGCCGGGAATTAATACGCCGTATGCGCTTATCGAAGTCGCGCTTGTATCGAGCCTGCGTCCAACGCAGGCTCCCGTAGGCCTTTTGGATAGTCGAGTCCAAGGTCTTGAGGAACTAGGCACGTTGGTTCCCCCTATCGGAAGGGGGCGCGTCCCCGTCCGCCCGTCGGAGAGAGAACTCTGGCGGTGGCCTGCTGAGCACGAGTTCAAACGGCGTGGTGCGTGTGATGCGATGTACGTGGGAGTTGTACGCATACGTAAGCGGCCCCACTTACACATCCCAGTCGTCCTGGTGTTCACCCACGTAGTTCCTCAGCATCGAGGCGATTGTTCAGTTGTATCGCTCGACTTGCCCGTTCATCTGGGGATGGTACGCCGAAGTGTACAAATTCGTTATCCCCAGAACGCGGCACGTGCTGTGGAAGAACTTGGCATTAAACTGAGGGCGTTGTCCGAGAGCAACGTGCGAGGGACGCCATACTTGAACACCCACGAGTCGCAGAACGCAACTGCGACCGTGTGCGCTGTTATCGTGCGGAGCGCAACGACTTGCGTTAGCTTACTGAAGCGGTCCGTAATCACGAGTAGGAACCGTTTTCCTGTCTTCGTCTTGGAGCGGCCCCAAGCTGTCGATCGCGAGGCTCTTGAGGGGCCTCGTAGCTGGAAACATCTCAATCGGTTGAGATGTTTCCTCAGCTTCACCCGGTTCATCGCGCAGGTTCGACACCCTCGCACCGTAGCTGCGACGTCTCTAGCCAGGTGGGGCCAGTAGTACTCGCGCCGAAGTCCGTAGTACATACGGTTCTGGCCTGGGTGCCCCGCGATGGCCGGGTTGTGGCACAGGCGAAGGAGCCTTGCGCGGAGCGTCCGAGGTACCACCACCTGAACGATATCAGGGTCGAAGGGGTGTCTCCGTTTGAGCACCCCTTGGTGGTCCTCGAAGAACGCGGAGTCCCGGGACTCTGACTGTCGTGCCAAAACGGCTTGGCAGAAGCCATCCACGCGTTGCTCCTCGGCTATCTCCTCTATCGTAAAAGGGACCGGAAGGTCGTCCTGCGGTGGGGCGACCGGGGAGTCCAGCGCGCCAGCCTCGGGATCTTCGGCGCGATGGATGTCGGCGTCGTCGAACTCGTCGTTCTCCTCCCAAAACGAATTGGGTCCTTGGAGAGCGGGGGCTTCGCCGTCGCCTCGCGGTTTGTCGCGCGTCCTTGTCCGTGCTTCGGCTTTGTTCCGTGTCGTTACGAAGACATGGACGGCCTGGTGATCACAGCTCGCGGTACAAGCGTGGTAGGCGAGCTCGTTCGATACGTCTCGAACTGTCGTGCCCTCGTCGAAAGTGGGGATGTCGTCATCCACCTCGACGGTGGGGCGAGGGTCATCGGCGACCTTCGGCGACACGAGGCGTGACAGGGCATCGGGCACCTGATGCACGCGTCCGGGGCGGTACTGAATGGTGAAATCGTATTCAGCCAGACGTAGCCGCCACCGGTTGAGTCTTCCGGAACTCTCGGTGAGGGACATGAGCCATCGGAGGGCGTCATGGTCCGTCCGTACGGTGAACTTCGTGCCTTCTAAGTACGGCCGTAGTGTGCGGACGGCCCACACTACGGCGAAGCACTCGCGTTCCGTAGCGCTGTAGTTGCGCTCACTATCGGACAGTGAGTACGACCAATACCCCACGGGGCGCCAGTCGTTTGGCTCTTCGTGCTCCTGAAGTAAGGTGCAGCCGAGTTGGTAGGCACTCGCGTCGGTGTCTATCATGTACGGACGACCGTGCCGGGGCAACGCGAGGATCGGCGGAGCGATCATGCTCTTCTTAAGGTTCTCGAACGCCTGAAGTTGCAGCTCCGTGGGGTTACAGAAATCGGGATCCGAATCCTTGCGCGTCATGTCGGTCAGAGGACGCGCAATCTCAGCGAACCACTTAACGAATCGGCAGTATACGTTACACGCCCCGAGGAACGAGCGCGCTTGCGTCAACATCCTCGGGAACGTGAACGTCTTGAAAGCGTCGGCCGCCGTATCAGCCACGCTCAACTTGCCTGGGGAGATGACGTGCCCCAGGTAGTGCACCTTCGGTCGGAAGAAGCTGCACTTCTTGGGCTTAAGGGAGATACCGGAACTCCGCAGTAAGCTCAAGACGGTATCGAGATGCCTCGCGTGTTCTCCCTGCGTACGGGAGAACACGATCACGTCGTCGAGATAGACGAGGCATATTTGCCAGCGGACTCCGGAGAGTATTATGTCGAGCGCACGTTGGAAGGTGGCCGGTGCCCCTTTGAGTCCAAACGGCATGCGCAAGTGGCGAAACGTGCCCCTGTGCGTCGTAAACGTGGTCTTATCCCGGTCTTCCGGAGCGACCAGGATCTGCCAATAACCGGAATTGCAGTCCAACGTGGTGAAGACGGCTGCATCTCCTAACGAGTCGATGCAGTCGTCCATCCGTGGCAGCGGATACGAATCCGCTGCGGTCTTCGCGTTGAGACGCCGGTAGTCCACGCACAACCGAAGAGAGCTGTCTTTCTTCGGTACGAGCACCACGGGGGACGCCCACTCGGTGCTCGCGGGTTCGATAACCCCTGCGTTCAACATCTTGTTGACCTCCTTCGCGACCATTTCGCGCATGACGGGCCCTTCCGATAGGGCATAGAACGAATCGGTTTCGTTCCCGGCTCGAGGGGAATGCGGTGCTCTGTGGCTTGGATCGTTCCAAGCGCACTGCTACACAGACTCGATTGCTTACGGAGCATCTCGAGTACATGGACACGGAGCTTGTCATCGTCGATGTATGACAGGTCGATCTCTTTTTCCCAATCCATTCGGGGATTTTCGGGATCCTTTTGCTGGTGGAGTACAGTACTCCTCGCCGTCGGTTGGCATAAAGGTGACCGTTCGTCCGGGTCGACCCCCCTGCCCTCGGCGGTGGTCTTATCGTCGGAGTTGGATCGGCCAACTCCTACACTGCGGAGGCAAAACCGTGAAAAACAATAAAAAGTATTGTTTTTGGACGATAGTTTTAAAGAAATAACGAAACGTTGTCCAAAAGCAATGTTTTTGACATGGAAAACATTACTATTATTGTCCAAAGACGGTAATTAGATTGCATTAATAACAGTACTATTGTATGTGTGGCGGCAATACATATAGACCAAAGAAACATTCTCAATGTTGTCTATGAACGGTACATCGCCACTTTTTCTGAAACAACAGAAGTTTTGTTTATGAACATTCCAAATATTGTTTAAAAGCGAGGAAATGACTTGCAATCACAAAATTAACTCGTCAAATGTTAACGAGGCGGGTGACAGCATTTATGAGGTTTCCGAGGTGATTCTGATGCGGAAACGCAAAAGGCGAAAACTGGACTTGCTAAAAGCAATGCCTAGTGCCAATCGTCTCTTATTTACAGACGATGGTAAGGCCGTCAGAGCGTCTGACATGGGGAACGACAATGAAGACTCATCAGATGAGGAAGACCTTCATGGTATATCTGACTACGCAATGACCGTGTCATCCCGTTTGACCCAGAGTGTCGGCGCAGGGTGGGGTGCGTTGATGTCTTCACATGTGCGGCTTGTCGGGCCTCAACGCGTGATGGAGGGGTCCAAGCTGGAGGCTCGTGTTGATGGAGTGCCACTGGGTGTTGTGAAGAGGTTATCGTCCAACTGCGAGAAGCGAACAGGGGAGCAGTCTGAGAAGAGTGCTCCTGAGGTTTGCGTGATTGCGTATGGGGTACCGTGGAATGCGTCCCTGTATGACGATGGACAACCGCATCTGCTCACCATTCATTCAGCTTCGCAGCGGCATGCTTCGCACCCGTTTTCGTTTAACGGGGTGCCTGAGACTGGGATGAAGGCGAGATTGATACGATTATTGTCTGCTTTGTTTTCGCTTTCTGACTTCGAAGCAATGTCGCCCAAGTTATGTTCTCTAGGCTTTCTCTTTACTTTTGCGTTTTGCATTCCTGGTTTGCTGCGAAAAAGAGCAGCGACGTTTGTTCTGTTTACCATGGCAGCGCTTCTGAGGTTCGGGCCTGCCTTTATAGTGACCTATCAGCTCAGAGAGGCTGATGCCGGTCTGGGGATGGCAGGACTGAAATCAGTGTGGTTGCCGTCTTCCTTTCATCCATCGGGCGTGGATTTACCGTATATGTTATCTGTAACCGTGTTGTTTGGGAGCTTGGTTCCTGTATCGTTTTTGGTAACAGTAGGTACAGCAGGGTGGAAATCTGGGTCAACCGTGCAGTGCTGTCGTATCACATGCGGAGTGCCACCGCAGTAGCATCCCCCCGCCGTTTCTTGTGCGGAGTGCCACCGGAGTGGCCTTCCCTCATCTCTTCATAGCTCGTCGAATTTCGCAAGTCGGGTGCCGTTATTCTTCGTCTGCAAGAAGCCCACTGGCTGGTGGACCGTGATCCGAAGAGCGCCGTCAGCTGGATGCTCGTCAGCTAATACTCCTTCGCGTGGGGAAAGACCGAGGTCGCGCGCCGGTTTCTGCACGAGGCTACTACGCTGGACGCAGGCTTGGCACCAGCGTGCGTCGCCGTGGGACATGCGTGCGGCCTCGACCTCGATGTTTCACTAAGCCGCGACGCGCCATCGTGCGCCGCACGCTCTCCATCCTCGTCGTCTGCTGCCTGCTCTACTCTAGCGTCCTTTCCCCCTGCGCGCACCATGCAACACCCCCCCGCCCCCGCCACCTCACCGCCGCCCTATCCCCCACCGGCCACCACCCGGCCACGATCCCCCACACGTGCGTGGTCACCCGCCGTCCAAACACCGTCCAAGACACGACGCCCTGTGCCGCCTGGGCCTGGCGGATGCGCTGCTTGACATCGACGCCCAGGTGATCCGCGGCTACGCCCTCTTCCTGGGCCCGCGCGCCGAGCGCCTGCCGTACCACCAGCCTTCCAGAACAACTAACTGGTCGTATACCTGCTGGCCATCGCGGCCGACTGGCTGCAGGGGCCCTACGTCTACGCGCTGTACGCCGCGTACGGCTACGGGAAGGAGATCGCCCAGCTCTTCATCGCCGGCTTTGGCTCGTCCGCCATCTTCGGCACTTTTATCGGCTCCATCGCCGACAAGTATGGCCGCAAGTTTAACGTCCTAGTCTTCGTCATCACGTACGCCCTGTCCTGCATGACCAAGCACTCGCCGAACTTTGCTACCTTGATGGTCGGCAGGCTGCTGGCGGGCATTGCTACCAGCATCCTCTTCTCGGCCTTTGAGTCGTGGCTTGTGTCGGAGCATAACAACCGCGGCTTTGATCCCAACCTCATCGCCGACACTTTTTCAAAGGCCTAGTTTGGGAATGCTGTCGTCGCCATTGTCGCAGGCCAGATTGCTGGCATGGTCGCTGCCCAGTTTGGAAAGGTCGCCCCGTTTGATACGGCCGCTGTCATCCTCGCCGCCACGGGCCTCATTGTCATGTTGTCCTGGTCCGAGAACTTTGGCGATAGTAGGCAGACCGTCACCGGCGGCTTGCGCAGTGCCTGGCATATGATGATTGCCGATGAGAAGATCTTGCTTGTCGGCATCATTCAGTCCTGCTTTGAGTCTGCCATGTATCTCATGGTCTTCAGTTGGACCCCGGCGCTACAGGCCGCGTCGCATGCCATGTCACTTGGCGAGATTCCGCATGGCATGATCTTTAGTTCCTTCATGGTTTGCTTCATAATTGGAAGCATTTTATTCGTCTTTCTTATGAAGACACAACCCGCTGAGCTATTCATGCGCAATATGTACATCATAGGCGTCGTTTGCTTTGTCGTCACCACCATATCATCCAATGTATGGGAGGTGTACGGCGCTCTGCTTGCGTTTGAGGTCATTTGCGGTTTGTACTTTCCGGCTATGGGTACCATGCGAGCAAAGTATGTTCCCGAGGTCACCCGATCCGCCATTATGAACTACTTTCGTCTTCCTTTGAATCTCATAGTCTGCCTCATTCTGTACAAAAACTATGAGAATACCACCGTCTTCTGCCTGTGTGCCATCATGATGGCCATTGCCGTCATATGCCAACAGCGCCTTTTCAGTGCTTCAAAAGTCTTCATCGGCACCAAAGATGAATGGACTAGAGAAGAGCGCGCCGAACTCGTCGAAGAGGGCGATAGCACTGTTGAAGATGCTGTGCGGTAAATCAACTTGCCCGCCTACCCCCCCCCCCCCACACCCATACTATCGTGGGCTTCACCTGGCAAAACATGCGCTGCTTCTGAGACAGATCTGTGGCAAAAAAAGGCTCGCCACAATGCTCGGAATTTAGAGATGCGAGTTGGTAGTACGCAGTAGAACAGTGGAGCGTAATGTTGTATTGCATTGAATGTGTTTCAGCCCGATGGATAAAACGGCCCGTGTTAGAATCAGTCATTGAGAGGTCTGACATCTATCAGTGCGAGTATGGTGCGTCCCAAGCGTTTTCCCAACACGCTCCAGAGCAGCACGCTGTTCTTCATGCAAGGTTGCGGAGAATTTGTCTCTCTGTAAAGAGCTCTCCTCGCTTTGCGTCTAAAGTCTTCAATGCCTGCCAGTTGACTTTTGTTGCCAGCTTTGATTCGCGTGCAATGCGCCTTTCGAAATCCAGATAATCAAGCCACAAGTCCACATTTGTGTTCGCCGATTGCAAAGCCGTTGCTGCTTTAAAAAGTTTTCTTGTTTGGAAAGGGAGCTGAAGCACGTCTGCACCAGATAGTTGTCCCTGACTCTGCATGCGGTCATATTTTTCATTTGAGACCGGATGGCCGAGTGTAATGACTTCAATGTGAGCGGGGGCAGGGAAAGCATGGTATCGCAAATGCCCTGCAACTGTTTCAGATTGCCCTCTGAAGATAACCATGCGCAGAGAGCTCTCTCCTCATCGCACCCTCGAAACGGGATGAGAACCTTGGCCGTCAACACATCGTGCGATTTTCTTGACAAGGGACAAGTTTTTGATTCTAGCATGTTCGCAAAGTGGTTCATAGACCAGGTGTGAGGGTCTTTGGGATCCACACCGTCGGGGCCTTCCGTTCCGCTACTATAAAAATCACCACTGAAAACTTTTCCAGACTTGATGAGGACAAGCACTTTCTTGGCGAGGGAAGTAGCTGCCTGGTGCTGTTCGCAAGTGCTGATAAGGGCGATTAGGTTTTCCCAAACTTTTGGTGGTGGGTTGGTGGGAGTAAGGGAATGGGATGGGGTAGTGGAAGTTTGGCCGGCCGGCGCAGGCACGGGAGGGAGAAATTGGAACAATTTATTCCGAATGTTGTTGGGATGGAGACTGATCTTGAGTCGAGCACGGGAGGCGTTTCGGCAAAACCTTCGGCCCTCGAAACGGCACTCGGCGTCGACATGCAAGAGACGGGCTCCCTCGCCCCCCCCCCCGGCGTCAACGCGAGCGGATAGGACGAATAAGTACCACGCGCACTACTCTACGACGCCCATCTACAATACGATAGTCCCCAAACGCGGGCCTTCCCTCCCCTGGCCCTCCGCGCGGTAATCACGTGAGCAAGTCGACGATCTGGTCGACGACGGCGACAAGAAACGGGGGCGTCTTCTGCGCGATAGGGACGACGACATCGACGACCTGGTCCACAAGCGACGGATGTTCGGGCTCGAGCACCTCCCTCGCGAAGCAAAGCACGAAGCCGAGCGCGGCGGCGCGACCATTGACGCTCTCAGCGGCTTTCCAGAAGGAGCACGCCGGCCTGACGGCGGCGCGGCCATCGCCTGCGGCGGGGGTGGAAGCGTCGACGGCGGGCGCGACCGTGCGCGCGGGCGGGGCTCGCTTGTGCGGCGGGGCGTTGGCGATCTCGGCGAAGGCGGTGGCGAGCAGATCGCGGCGCTGGAGGCCGGGCAGGGTGAAGAAGTCGTCGTGCGAGAGGCGCGCGGCCGAGGCGATGCGCTCGTTGTCCAGCTGTGCGACGGCGCGCGCGCGCAGCCCGTCCAGCTGGGCCACGGGGTCGGGCGGCGGGCGCGCGGCGGCGGGCGCGGGCGGCGGGCGGCGGGCGGCGCGACGCGCGGCGCGACGCGCGCGGCAGCAGCAGGCGCAGGCGGCGCACTAGGCGCGGCAGCGAGACGCGTGCGCGCGGCAGCAGAAGTGTGTTGAAGGCCAGCGTCACCGACACGGACACCACCGCCAGCACGCCCGCCAAGACCGGCGGCGGCAGCTCGAAGGCCGGCGCGGGCGCGCAGCGCCGGCACATCGGCCCCGGGGGTGGCGCGCGCGGGCGGCGCAGCGTGCGAATGGTGGAAGTGGCGGGCATGGTAGAAGCTGTCTTTGCAATCAACTCATACATACTTCTGAAAACTGTTTTCCCGCGAAACAGTTAAGTGATCTGCACAAACAGTCGCAGTTCGAGTTTGCCGCGCTTCCCAACGTGATGGGCAATTCTTTCAGGCGGTATGTACGGCGTTTTACGCATAGTGGTTCCGAAAACATCCCTTCAACTTCGAAGGCACTCCTCACACCCCAGGAAACTATTTCGACTTCCGAACGCACCACTTGTCCTCCTCCATCAAATCTGCGATCTTCGTTACCCCCTCGCGCGAAATCAGCCGTTCTCGCATCTCACCGACCTCCTTCTCCAGACACGTCGTCGCCTCCTTCATCACCGCGCCAACCTCTTCACACTACAGAACCTTCTTCCCTTCAATCACACACACCAGCGTCTTCGGGTGCAGATAAGACACGGCGGAGATCTTCCCGTTTGCGATTTCGGACAGATTCTGTGGGACCTTCATTCCAAGTCATAGCTTCGCCATCATCCAGCCCCCAAAAAGAAGCACAAGGAAACATGGGTCTGCGACGTACAGTGTCCGCGCATAAGAGGCGTCCATTGCCATTACAGGCCGGAATTGGAAGCGCCGAGAAGCGTCGAAGACTAAGACCCTCTCAGACTGAGGCCACACGTTCGAACCCTACTGCGCGGGTACCCCTGTCGAATTCATCTGCGCTTGAGAGCACCGAGTTACAGCCTGCCGCACGTTCCAACCCTACCTTGCACGCACCCCGATCGAATTCATCCGCGCTTGAGAGCACTGAGTTGCAGCGATCCATAGTGGCAATGCACAAGAGGTTGGCAGAAGAGCTGGCCAGCTGCAATGCCACATTATCGGACCTAGTGAAAAGCAATGCCAATACGGCGTCCAGTTTAGAGGACATCAAACTCCTCATTCTTCAAAGCTCTGCAGGTAGTTCGCGAATACCATCTCGATCAAGGGTGCAGGGAGGGTCTCGGAAAGGTGCAACTAAGAACCTGGAAAAGGACGTTCTCAAAGACAACCCCACAGTTATTATCGAAATCAATGCGGCAGTGAACGCGGATACCGTGTCAAGATCGCTTGCACAGACTCTATCTTCGTTTATGGATGTCTATCACAATAACCAGGATGACCCCCGGATGACATCGCGTGTCGTCAGCGTCCTCTTGTTCGGGCTCAAACATAACAAATCTCGTTCAGAATTCAAACACGGACTGGGCAAAAAGCATGCAAGTTTTCGCTTCAGTACAGCCAAACGTGCGGTGATGAACGCAAGAAATCTCTCCGACGAAAGTATACGAGCATATGCGGCAGAATTTACAACAACCAAAGCCTTTATTGATAGGGATGCTGACCGCAATGAAATTGATGTTTCTGTTTCTACGAAGCCTTCTTGGCTGCAACCAGGTGTTTTGGACAAGCAAACGCTGCACACCGCGCGAATGCATCACGAGTGCGTGAAGGCCGAGTTACCTCCGGATCCCTCCTGCCCGACTAGGCGCAAACATCTGTTCATATGCAAGAGGATCGTCACTATTATTAACGACTGTTTGAGAATCTCTCGGGATCGCTCAAAGGTCAAAATGTTCGAGAGCGGCCTCTTTCTACTGGTTAACTGGAGTGAATATGACTCCTTCCATCGCTCTCACTCGTCACCCACCTTTCGATTTTTGCACAGTGATGCGGAATCCGTCCCCGCTTCCGAGATCCCTGACACTACTGTAGGGTGGGATACACACACATCCGTCACCAATCGGAAGCTTCTGGCTGCTCTTATATCGGAAAGCAAAGACCTGGTGATACAGGCGACTTATCAGGTCACCGTCACTGGTGGTTCGAACGGCGAAAACCGTGTCACAGAGATCAAGCGCAACATTAACATCTTGCGAATTGCTCTGCGCTTCGTCTGCGCCTATTGCCATTGTGGTGAGGAAATGACTCTTGGATCACATGCGTCAATGCTTCGAACAATCTATCGGATTGCTCGGTTTCTGAGGCAATTGTTCTCTGTTCGGGCGAACTACAATCCTTCAGGTACAACGGCAACGCATGATGAGGCAACAGCTGTCAGTGGTGACGTGACAAGTGAGAGGAGCCAATCTTTGATACCCGAAATCACGCTGCGACAGATGTTACCGGGTAGATCGGAGAAAGAGAAGGTTATCAGTGGGGTGTTGAAAATCTCCAAAGAGACATTCGCCAGATTAAACATTTCTGCACCGCAAGACATTGACAGCAGCGAAAGCGCTGTGCTAAGCGGCACCAATGAGTGGAGACATCAAACAGAAGATTTGGAAGATGATTTCGACAGTGACGATGATGATATGGCGGGAATGCTAGACTAACATTTCTGCCCTGATAGGTTACGTAAAGTTCGGATTTGCACGACCAGTGTCAAGACGGGTTCAGCAGTACGCGCTAAGCTGCATGCCAACAATCGCACGCCTTCACTATCAGAAGCTGCAGTATTAGAGCAGGTGAAAAAGTCGGAGCTCGTTCTAGTGGAGGACATCACTCGGGAAAATCGCATGAGGGGTGCGATCAGCATTCGAAAAAATCATTTCGGCTGCTCATGTCGGCAAGAGTGAACAGGGCGGAACCGATATAGTTTATCCTACCTCCATAGTCACCCAATGAATGAACGAATTGCACCACCATGTATCCCCCAACTTTTTCCGAGCAGCATCTCACTCGTTCAAACCGAAGAGCATGTCCAAGCATGACCCATTCTTCGGTCTTAACAGTCTCCCTAACCCGGATCTCCGCCTCCTCCAGCTTAGACGGGTCCAACACGACCTCGCTAAGCACCCTGAAAGCAAAGTCCGTGACGCTATGAAACTCGTCCGGGCATCCCTTGACGCCGCGCATGGCGTCCTTCGTGACAGCGGCGTGGTTGCGGCAGATGGCGTTGGCGGCCTGCTTACGGTGTTGGGCGCCCTCATGGCCATCGTTGAGCACGTGCTTGCTGCGGGCCGTCTCGACGGCCAGCGACACCGGGCTCCGCGTGCGCAGGAAGGACACCGGACCGATCTGCGGCGGCAGGGCGCCGATGTGGGTTCAGTCGTCGCTCTGCAGGTACGTGGCGAGCTCCCAGGCGTCCCGCGCGGCAAACCAGCGGCATAGGTTCGGGCGGCCGTCGGCTAGCTCCAGGTTGCGCCAGAACTTGAGAGAGGAGCGCGCGCGCTCGAAGATCGTGGCTGGGGAGGAAGGGGTGTTAGGATCAGGCGGGCATTGTTTGGAGAAGCAAAAAAAGCGAGGACAAAGGTGATGAGGACTTACAGAGATGTCGACGAACGAGGGCTCCGGGCCCGGGTAAAAGAAGGAGCCCTCAAAGTCGCCGAGGCAGGTCTCGATGAGATTGAGGGTGTGGTTGACCGGTTCCAGGCCTCTCCCGGGGCTAGACATGGCGCCTCGCAGGGCGCCGAGCCACGAGCCGGTGAAGACGCGCTCGAGTAGCTTGATACCGTCTCCAGAAGAGCGCGACTTCTATGCAGCCTTGCATGACCGCACCAAGACCCAGTTTGATACATCTGTCAGAGAAGGCAAAGTCATGAAGAACTACGCATCTATTCTTGAATTGCTGCTCAGGTTGACACCTCTCCCTCCCGCCATTACCGCCGTTGGGAATTGCCCAACCCCCAGAGCCATCCCCGCATCCCCATTCGAATTCACCTCAGAGAGCGCTTCATTCAGGGCCGCGGCCGCGCGTCGCCCATCACCGAAAAAGTTGAGCGGGCGGTGAAGCGGTTTCTCTAGCGTGCAATCAAGCGCAAACACATCAGCAGCCTCGCGGTTCCCCCTGAACCTAGTCATCTGGACTGGTTCGTTCGTGGCAGCGCATGTATCCACGTACGGGTTTTGCTGCACAGAGGTACCAAACGTGTCGTGATTCCCGTGGACGGTCAGCCAGGGCACGGACTTGTTCACCTGGGCGGCGTACTCCTTCAGCCATCCCCATTCGGTGGCGAGCTGCGCGCTGCGGCCACCGAATGGATAAGGACGCGAGGCGACGGCGTTGACGAGATCGCCAGAGACGAGCACGGCGCTGGCTAAAGGCGCCCAGCGCGGGAGGATGTCGTTCTGGAAGCGGCGCAAGTTGCGCTTGGCGGAGCCGTTGTCTATGTCGTTGACGTGCAGATCGGAGATGTGTAGTAGCACAGTGACAGGGGGCCTCGCGGCGGGGGTGTGAGAAGGGGGGATTTTGCAGAAGGGATTGACGGAGAGATGGGCGTAGCGATGGCCGCCATACTCCAGGAGGAGGGCCAGAAATATTATGAGGAAGATGCATTTGGGGATGCTGAGGATGGCGGCGGCGCGAAGCTCGCGGTTGAGAATGGTTCGCGGAGCGTGCGTAATTGCGGGCAGTGTCTTGAGTGAATTGGCTTGGCGCAAGGCATCTTTCAGACGGACGCACAGGCCGTCGTGCTCGTCTTGTTGGTGTGCTCATCCATAACTTTGTTTGTGCTGTCGTGCGAGGCAACTTATCTTACGTGATACAGTATCTCCACTGCCATGTGATCAATCATAATAATAAAATTCTTAGTGCCCAGCAACCACTCTTTGGCTTTGAAAACCAATGACAGCGTGTTCACAGTGATTGCATTGTAGCATGTAGACGTACTCCCTTGCCACAACAGTAATAGTCCAAATGGGCTTAGTACTTGGGACACCGAGGCGTCTCTAAATAAATCGTTTCATTTCGACAGCGGGCTCGAGGCGATTCCAACCCTCAGGTTGCATGTTTTGAGTGTGGCCTCGTACTAAGTCTACGTTACTACAAGAGTCTCGCCTCCACCCAAGTTTGTAGAGAGACCAACGAACTCGTCCCTACACACCTGCGCGACCTCCCGCTCAGAATCAAACATTGGCTTGTTGGTACAAACCCCCTACCGTGCAGTACTAGCCACGACGAAAAACAGCTTAAACTCAATAGCCGCGGAGCAAATTCACACATTTACCACCAAAACTGAATCCAACTCGAGCCAGGGCGAGCAACGAGTGGCAACTTTAAAAACCGCACACCACCCCCGCTCTACGCGGCCTCGGGATCAACGCCCGGCATACTAAACTTGGACGCAAACTCTTCGACCTCCTCTCTCAGCTGTTCCAGCTCCTGGTTCCGTTCGAGCGCCGGCTCAAAGTCGACGAGCTTCTTCCCGGTGACCTTCTGAATCTCCAGGCCAATATCTAAGCCGCACCTCAGAAAGGGCGCCACCTAGGTGCGCTTTGTGAGGCGCGGATTAGATATAGCGCCATACGTGACTAGGTGCTCATGTGTGGTTGACCCTTTGTACAAAATACGTGCGTCAAGTACTCATCTGTAACCAAATAGCTGACTTCGGACACGGCCTGAAAGCCTCTAATAATGAAGTAGGGGAGCTCAACTTCGAGAGACCCGCAAACGTGTTCAGAAACGGATGTACCTGTACTCCAGAATCGACTGTTCGGGGGAACCATCGGACGCCACCGGAAAGAGAACGTTTTCAACTCCGAGAAAACAGTCTTTACAGCCTCGTCCTCCGACACCTCGCCCGGTGTGGCTGAAAGCCTTGCCGCGAAAACCTTGCTTACAAGGTCAACTGCTTGAAGTGATGAACATGAGAGAGGGTGAGTGTACGACATACTTCGAAAATCGAAATCTCGGCTCTTTCGGACAAGGGCATCGACCGTCTCCTTGCGACGAACGTATGGCATACATGTTCCCACCAGCAGTGCCGCCGCCGAATTCTCATCGGTCTCATCTGCGACATACAGCCCCATAATGCGAATTGCTTCATGCACGGTTCCTGCTTTTCCTCCTCCTTTCCTCCGTCGCACAATATTTCTCATGTCCGCGACAGAGTTTATGCCAATAACTGTGCACAAATCTTTGCATGATGGGAAAATTATCTCTGCGAGCTCGGTGCACGCTGCGAGAGACTGGGTTTCCTGGAACGAGGGCTTGAACTGGGCAGAATCGGACAACGAATGAACAGCGCGGGCCAAGTTCTCATACTCTTCCAAGGTGCAGTCTACCACTGAACGAATGCTTCCGGTAGAGCTCTCTTCGTAGTGTGTGTCCTGCTCCGTATCCCCTTGTCGCGGTTTGAAGTTTGGTACCGGCTTCTGGATGAGTACCAATGTTTTCTGTCTCAAAGTATTTAGGAGACGTGCACGTTGCCGTTCTGCCGTTGATCCAGACCCGATCCGAGAAAAGAATTGAAACTGGCCAACAACCATACGCTCGATTTCTTCAACTCGAGATAAAAGCGTAGCCACTTTCCCCTCCACGCTATACATTCGCAAATTTTGTACCGCCTCCCCATCACCAACTCCATTTTCGCTCTGGCGAATAAAATTTTCTCCGTCTGTTTCATAGCTCACCTGTCCTGAGCACTCATAATAACGCCACCGCAACTGAGTGGCGTCATCTTCCACCAAGCGAATATAATCAGGAAGAATCCACACCATCGCTTGTTGTTCATCGAACCCCTCCCTTGCCACGTATTTCAGTTTCCCTTTCACTCTTCCCTCGACCACTTCCTTAGTTACTAACTCTGCCCGCCACCAGACGGATGCAAGCGTTCTCTCACCTCGCCTTCGTCCTTCCCCTTTGGTTAATTCGATGTCCCAGAGGACCTCAATTAGTATCCCAGGTACCAGAGACTGCATTTCGGTACAGTAGTCTGAGCCTTGGGAAAGGCTTCCTGTCACTATGAATTCGTCATGAAAAAGCACGCTCGTCTTTTTTTACACGTGGCAGGCAAGACCCCCAAGTTTTGTTTCCCGAAGTCACCAAAGGACAAACGGGGCTTCGTCCCGTCCTTTCTCTCGGCAACCAGATTCCGAAGTGGTGCGCAACCCTGCCGACTTACCCCAAATACCACGCACATCCCCCGCCATGGTCGAGCAAAAAGAGGTCATCCGCCCACCCCCTGATGTGTATCTGATCGACCCTCCTCCACCCCCCTTCACCGTCCCCTCTGCCTACCGCGCCCCGCGCCCCGCGCCCCGCGCCCCGCCCTCTCATCTCAACTCGCAAGACTTCATCTTCGATCTCGGGTCGTCCACATTGTGGCCGCCTTCTCAGGCTCCTCCATGCCAATCTTACAAACCCCACCGTATGTCGCCCGCATGCGCCATGCTATGATGCCGAGTGGAAGAAAATTAGAGAGGAACCAGATAACTTTGACGAAGTGTCAAAGACAGTCAAGGTGGAAACTGGGGAGGCCAGTGATGAGCCGGCGACGAGCGCGGAGGAGCAGGCGAGAATTGATAATGGGAGGAGGTTGAAGAAGTTAATGCAGGATAAAAAGAATTCAAGAGCCGGCGGAAGGGATAAGGATGTGTCGGGGACAGAGGCAGAGCCGGTGGACACGGTGGAAGATGTCAAGAGCCGGCGGAAGGTATAAGGATGTGTCGGGGACAGAGGCAGAGCCAGTGGATACATCGTATACACTGGAGGAGGTTGTGTATTGAAGATATGAGGGATATAGATGAGGACAAGTACTACATTTCCATGTGCGTCGGACAGTGGGAATCGTCGACAGCGCTGAACCAAGAGATCGACAAGCGGCAGCTGCTCGTGGATGACGAACGTGCCAAATTGAGCGCGGGAAAGGCAAGGGCAGCGGAGGTGGCGTGGTGGAAGCGCGTACGAGCAGACGAGCTTCTGTCGATGTCAGAGCTGAGCGCGCCGTAACTCAAGCAAAAGCGGCACGAGCGCGCGCTTTGCGGGGCTACGGAAGCACGGTTACGGGGGAAAGGGTCAAGCTCGCGGCGAAGGCGGAAGCGTAAAGGAAGGCTGAGGATATAGAGAAGATGGGCATGGAGAGGCCACAAGAGTATCTGACCGAACTGCGAACGGAGCGAGATGAGCTAGCTGAGCGTTTAAATCGAAAGGACGCCGCGCGCGAAGCGAGGTGGGATCGGCGGTGGCAGGCTGCAAGGGAACGAATGAGGTTGTTGGCACAACAAGCAGGAAGCAATGCAGGTTTCGACGAAGACCCAGGGCGAGGGAACTCAAAGGGGCGCGAGAGAGGAAGTGGGAAGGGAAGAAGGAGGGGCCAGGGGAGGGGACGAGGGAGAGGGCGTGGGAAGAAAAATGTGGAGGAGGACACGTTTGGGGTGGACGATGCGGACTGGGATGTGTACAGATCAATGAAGGTTGGAAACGATGGGACGGATTCTGAAGACAACTCTGGAGAAGAGCGTGTTAGTTTGAAATCTGTGCGTACTGAGATTATGATTGAGTGTCTCGTTAAACCTGTCAGGAAGTACCGCTTCTACGAGGTTATCACTGAGGATGGAATTGCTGGTTTCACGGAGAAGCTTTTCGACATCGGCGTGAATAGCACGCATCTCGCTGTCGTGGTAGTGATGTTTGGCAAATATGAAGTAGTATAGCGTGAAGAAACCGAGAAGAAGAAAACACATTCGATACATGGTGAGTAATTGCTGCCAAGCTCCGAGCCGTGAGCGAGCCTGTGTAGAGTTTGTTGGTCGCCATCCTGCATGAAACGATCGAGAGGATTTCCTCTCCCGCTCAGATGTAGAATTCAGCCGTGGGAGGCGCAGTGAGTGGGAGTCATGGAGGCCAGATAATGTTGCAGATGGGTGCAGGTTACGAGCGGTAGTGCGATATTGTGTCGGGAGATCGGAAATGTCGAACGACATCGGAGAGTGGAACTTATGTGTGCTACGTGTTTTAATTGGCTGTCTCTACAATGACTTCATTCATCTATTTTTAATTGGGCCCTCGTCATCTGCCCGTGCCGCACGTCGCACGGGCCGTGCGCCGCGCGAATGATCACAAGTGGCTCCTTGGAAAGCTCCCTATCGCTTGCGGCTCGTCGCGCTGAAGAGCTACACCGAGCTCGGTGTTAAGGAAGTCGGGCTGCCGCGTGCAAGCGTGGTTGTGCGAATTACTGGTGTGTGCGTTGTACGCATCTTCGGTGCGCATGTAGCGATGCTGGCCTGCTCCGCCTCAACACGGAGCTGCGACTCTGCTTCCTTCTCCGCTTTTTTTCTTCTGTTCCGAGCAGCTTTTTATTCTGTTCCACCCCCCAATCTCCGGGCGACTTCATTGCCTTCGGGTAATTGGGGATTAGCGTTGTCCGCCGGTTCTGCTTCTTCCTCTTCGACAACGCTCTCCAGTCTCTCAAGCGCCTGCGCTTCGACTAGTCGCTTTGCAATCTCGCGATGGTCATCACTGGCGACTCCTTGCTCATCCGGAACTACGGCCGCTCCGATTTTCAACGCAGCGATAAGTCAGGGAACACATGCGGAGAACTAAGCCATTCGAGGAGGGTAACCGTCGTGCCTGGATAAGCAGTAGAAAATATTTCCCTCCATGATCGAGGCAGTGCAACTCAAATTATTCTCTTCGGGTTTAAGACATTGTGTGGTACGGTCACTGTGACAGGCGTGAACTAGTCCAACTCTTCTGACAGAGTCCGTGAGCTTCAAGAATTGAAATGGCTTGTGGACGTCAACATAAATAAATCCGGAAGTGAACTGGCATTTCTTGACAACAGCGAAAGGTGTCTCTTGATATGCATCCTGCATTTTCATAAATGTTTCGATTGCAAAGTAAGCTACGTGCAGCTCATCAATGTAAGCAATTCTTTCATCTTCCGCAGGTGTAGGTACAATTTGCGGTTCGTCATCGAACACGAGTGCTTGAACTGCAGAGCCTTTCGAGAGCATGTCGTGCGGTCTTGAATGCGATGTAACAACTCCAAACCCGTACAGGGATTTTTTCATTCGACATGCCTTTTCGAAGAATTTGGGGTCATTGGGACCCGCTTCTACAATGAAGTCGGCAGCAATACAAGTCATAGTCGCATGGAATGAACCTTCAGCATCTACCGTACGTTCACTTAGGACCCATTCCGCCCTTCTCGGGTTGTTGTTAATAGTAGTAGATGGAGCTCCGAGTACGTGCTTCAACAACCCATTTCTAATAATACTCAAAGCCTTCTCTGCCTCACCGTTCGTTTTCGTTACATAGTTATGTACGTCTCTTCTTCGTCCGCAAATGAGATTGACCACTGAAGAGATTGCCTTGCCTTCCATTTCACAACTGCCGTCTACAGAATAAAGAGCAGATGAAAGCCGTTTTTTCCAATCGTTATTAATAATGTGATCCATTCCCTGTATATGGGCGTCATGACCGTTGGAATCTGCCATGGCCTGCTTAAGGGGCTGGTGAGCGCATTCGAAAACAAGTTCGGCGAAGTGCTGCACGTGACCCATTGCAGGGATAGAATGCATATAAAGCTCTAGAAGCCGATGGATATTCGGCTTGTCCAGCTCTTTCCCCGCCATAGTACTGCTTCGACAAAGGTCATTGCAGTTTCGTATGTACATCTTGCAATGGCGTTCCAAGTCTGCCATATGCGCCGTGCCATCTTCACGATTGTACCTTTTCACCTGCTCCAATCCATCCACATGCAGCTTAGGATACCAGTATGTCTTGCTGACAAGTTTGCTAAACAAACTGAGGTTCTGTACAATTGAACACAGTGCTTGACATATATACATCGTTGCATATATGCAACGGAGCTATAGGTTATCAACAATCTCTTTGAATACAGGAGCATCTAACTCGAAATGATTCTTAATTGGGACTTCTGCAGGCCGAAGGTCGTCGAGAGATGTGCCGACAATACTCTTATCAGTTACCAGGCGGTTTGTTCGCAACGAGGAACAGATTAACCCGTCTACCTGCTTTCTTCTAGTCGCGGTAGGAAGGGACTTAAAGGCAAGGGTTAAAATATTAATTGCGTTACCAGCCAGGAGATGGTCGGGGGCAACAAGCATTGAGCGATACGGGTCAAACCTAGGGTTTGCGACTGGGACGTTGTGTTCGGTCAGCGGTATCGTGGTTTTTTTCAACGCGTTCTTCAAATCCTGAGAAAAAGAAACAAAAGGACTTGCTTTCCTTGCTGCATCGTCATTTCCGTTCAGGCCCAATGCGTTCAGCTCTACATCCGAGATACCAGAGGCTCGTAAGGCCTTCGTTCTTTCTGCATTTCTCGCGAAACATGCGTCTGCGCTGTGAATATCCGTGGTGTATGCATATCGCGATGCGAGTCCTTTAGGCCCTTTAAATCGCATGAACGAGCAGAGGTTGCATGGTGCTGTGCCATTCACTCCCACCACATCCAGGACATGCCCAACCTCGTGGTAGTCGCTCACGAAACCAACCACATCGGTAAACAGCAGCAAATCCTCCCCATCGGCACTTCTGGCAGGTATACTCTCTGTTGATGATTTGACGAGGTCTGCTACTACTTGCTTCAGACCTTCCTTCGTTGACACTCCAGGTTCAGTCAGGGCAAGAATACGTACTCGCTCTCTACTACTTCTACATTCCGGAGGATAGTTTAGGGAGAGACAATAGACACCCCCCGCTGAACCCGCTTTAAATCGGAACGGGGAAAATCCATCTGAATATAGTAGGATATGGTCAACAAAGTATTTCCTTCCGTCTTTAAGCTTACCATATGACGGTGAAATTGGGGGTCGGGAGTGTTGAAATGAAAGAGATGGCTGGTTGCCGGCCACCATGACGTCCACCACGGAAACCTTCGAAGCTGTATGAAATGAGATGCGTAAAGGATGATCAGCTCCATCGTCTCCAACCTCGCAAGCGAAGGGTATGCACACAAGCTCAATTTGCTGCCCTCCCTGTGTTGATCTGTTGTGATGCTGAATTAGTACCATGACATAATCCAGCTCAGCACTGATATGTAGAACTGTGCTAATGTCACCAGCGCGCCACAGGTCCGTTGTTGGCCGCCGAAATCCCTTCCATGTTCCGTAACGTAACTCCGACCTCGACGCTTCGGTCAGGGGTGGTCCGTCTCTCCATGACACTACGAGAGAGGTTGTGACAACCCTGAACGTCAATTTGAAACATCTTGGATCTGCTCCGCTACACATATCCAGAGTGCACAATACTTCATGCGGAAATGGCGGTTCCTTCCGCAAGTGCAAGGTGACCACTCCTCCATCTCCCCTGTACGCAGTGAGCAATGGGCAGGAGGGCGCGGTTTCGTCGCCGGTGCTGGGAAGGACGTTACGAGCGATGTCCAGAATGAGATCTCTATTTCGAACCATGGGAACGCTTTGGATAGTGGAGAACAGAGCTCCCGAGCTAGGAGAGATGGAGTCTTTCGCAGCGCCTTTCAGTACATTCCATGTCTCGCGGCACGCCAAGTCCATCAAAGACCAAGATGATGGCAATATGACTTTGAAACGGCTTGAAACTGGCCCAACTCCCTGCAGTGACTGAAGAGTCTGTCTGGAGCCCGATTTCGAAGTATCTAAAATCGCCTCGCATTCCATGCTCATCACAAAACCCCACTCTCTAAGCAAAGGGGACAGAGTCCGATAAACCGTAGAGTAGTCAGGAAACAATTTCCCCCCCGGCTCGTATTTCTTTAGAAGGTGGTTGAAACAGCTCCGAAAGATGTTATAACCAGACTTAGAGTACCGAACGGTCCCGGACACAAGTAAAACAGCCATTATATTTTGCCACACGCTAAGCTTCTTCCATCCACGACGGATCTCCGCAACATCCAACTGCAGTCCTATATCATGATGCATTTCATCTTCCTCGTCCTGTGCACTGAGCCCGACCACCAGTTCATTTGTCGTACCCCTCACATGTTCAAGTACCATATCTACCATGCCACCCATGTCTTGCCCATTCGTTTCATGCATCTCCGCGACTGGAATTTCATCTGCGAACTGCATTTCGTGGACCATAGGGGTTCTGAACCCCTCTATAGTCTCAAAACATACATCTTTATGATCTCTATCCTCCGCCTCTGCCATTTCTTCTTCTTTTGTTTCCGCTGCACCCGCTCCTCGGATTTCATCGCAACCTTTCTCGGCACCCGTACAGTTTCGTGTCGTTCCATCAGCACTGTGTGTTGAGGGAGCGGATGTATCTGCCAGATGAAATGTCTCCTCATGATGTTCTCCCCACCGATCGTCGTACGCAATGCGACCCCTTCTTCCCCGACTCCCGAGCTGGAACATGTTCCGTCGCTTCCGAATTCTTTTCTTCATTAGCTGTTAGAAGCGAGGAAGACATCGGATGAGAGTGCAATTGGAGCCACCTCATATCAGACTCGTATTTCATGAATGTGAATGTAATCCAGGCTGATATCAGACTGTCAACAGTCTGATATCAGCCTGGATTACATGCATGAATCACACCTGCTAATTGGCTGACTGAAATTCTGTAAACATATTTTGCAGTTCATTGGCTTCCAACCCGAGTTGCTGTACACCTGTGCTGTGCTTTACGTGTTCATCCCATGGACAAAACGGAAATGACGTTTTATTGGTGCAGCATCATCCGTTTCGTCGTAAGAACCCAATTTAGGTCACAACCGGCTCACGTTTATAGCGCTTGAGGATACATTCGAGCTCCAAATGTATTCACGAATCCCTATAAGTACGTTGCACTCATCCTTTGAGCTGACCTTAAGCCCAAAACATCCATGAGCAGCGTGATACCAACGCCGTAGTGCCGCCACCCTCCCAGTGGATGAGATCGGCAATGTGCTATCAACATTGAGCTTCCATCACAGCAGACGACACGATCCACAGTGAGCTACCATCATCGCAGGCGACACGATCCACAGTGAGCTACCATCATCGCAGGCGACACGATCCACAGTGAGCTACCATCACCGCAGGCGACACGATCCACAGTGAGTTACCATCACCGCAGGCGACACGATCCACAGTGAGTTACCATCACACTTCACAACTATCCCGCACGTGATATGATCCTCCTAGTGCCACGAAACAGAGGGACCAACCGCCGGCAAAAGTCAACAACCTGAAAGTGCTGCGAATTTCAGGGGCACAGCTAACAGGCTCTACCCCCCAAAAACCGCCATATGGTGCAGGACGAAGACGACTATCCGCAGCCATGTCGATGAAAAACATCCTCAGGCATGACGAAGACGATCATCGACAGACACAACTGTTGTGTCTGTTGCAGCTGCATCAATATTGATAATACATGTAGGTACTGGCCTATGAAACGCTTGTTTTCACATCCATCAACAGTGTCGTCAGGCAGCGATTCCGTTATCATTCCTTACATTTAATTTAGTGCTTTACAACCATTGCAAATGTAGTCCCCAAAACATTACATTACCAATTCCTAAACACTACAAATGTCGTCCAGCAACATTATATTGTCGTCTCAGAACAAGTATCAACTACCATCCAAAACCAATATAAGTATTACTTCTGAAAACCACGATTATAGTGTTCACGAACGATACGTTTATTGCTATTCCGACATATTACATGTAACGTGCACAGAACGATGAAAGTAATAATTCAAAATATTACTAATATATATTGTCGTTGGACAACATTACCAGTGTTTATTCGAACGTTATATTTCACGTTTCTGTACGATATAAGTAATAATACAATTAATGAATATTTTATATTGTCGTTGGACAATGTTTAAAGTGTTTCAAGGAACATTATATTTAACGTTTCTGAACGTTGCATTTAGTGCCATCTAATATTATTATATATAGTGTGCTGAAATGATTCATTTATCGTTTCCACAGACAGTGCCTATAATGTTCACATACGCTACGTATAGTGTTTCAATAACACATTATAAGTAACGTCCATTGCTGATGTTTTAATGTTTACAATGACATTATATCTATTGTTCACGGCTGATGCAAGTGGTACCCGAATTCTGATGTTTTCATCGTACACGGACGTTTTATTATCATTCCTGGAATGCTGATGTATTGTTGTCCGGACAATACTATTCTGGTATCCCAAAAACGTATCGTCCAAAAACATTACATATATCATGACACGATATTACTTTAATGTTTCGGAATACTACAAGTATTGTTGTTCCTAGTACTTTGCCTCCGCAGTGTAGTAGTAGCCCCATGCACGCTGCGTGCACTTTTTTGATCATGCACGGCCAATGTGCACTCGTGTACACTTGTGTACATTTGCGTACATTTGTGTACAGTGCACACTCGGTGCGTGCATGCACACCCCCCGTGCGTGATTTTGTGCACGCTTTTGTACAGTGCACACTGAGTGCGTGAATGCGCACTGCCAGTGCGTGAAGTGCATGCAGAACTTCACGCATCACCCTGGACGATCGCGGTACGAAGCCCCTATCCCCGCCCACAAGCCTATCTTCTTGCTTCTGGCATGCTCTCTCTTGAGAATCACATCTTTCTCTTCTATTTCTTGGTTGCCCTCTACTGGCTCGCTATCAGACGCTTCCCTCCTGCATACTGGAGAAATGTCGCAACCTCGCGAAATAAGCGTATGGAAAGCCACGCCTCCTACGACTTCCGATCATGAGGCGACTCCATTAAATGATGAGGAGGATCTCCCTAGTGGAGCAAGAGTTCATATTGGTGAGGATGTGGCCGAGACAGACCTACGCCGTGACAAGCAAATACGAAAGGATCGAGATAGAAGCACGTTGCCGAGCGACAGAAATGCATATGACGAAGTCAGCCAATGAATCTTTAATGAGCCCGATATGGAACTAGGTACAGAAGACCGCATTGAAAATCCTTCAATTCTATTGGAAACAAGCGATACAGAATCAGACGAATTATACATCTGCTCGCAATTTGATGAGGTGAATATCTCTGGGCATGTCCAATTTTCATCTGAGGACTCCCTGTCATCCATAGAAAAGGACATAGAGGATGGGGAAGTTCGTTCTCTTTTACAGGATCTCATGAAAACCACCGAAACATTACTACCAACGCAATGGAATCTCGAAGAATTGCCACTCAAGACTTTTGGTCCTCAATATTTTTGGATCCATCCCAATGTCTCATAGACGATCCAAGCTTTGCAGCTGATGTGCAGACTGATAATCCGGATGGTAGCGCGTTACTATGAGCTAGTTCAGAACGTCGATATGTACAGGAGAATGGCGGGTTGCCTAACTGGAAGTACGACAGTCCATGGGATGATGTGAAAATACGAGTGGATGATGCAGACTCATCACTAGCGAGAAGATACGTGCGAGAGGCTAACAGTGTATTGGATAATACTGTGAGAGAGGTACAGCTAATCTGCGATGGTGGTAAGATAGTTACGTCAAGTAATCTCTCTCCCATGGACGTATTTGACGTTTTTTGCCTGAGACATTACTGCAAAAGCTAAAAGTGAACATTAATAGAGTCCTCAAACTTCGAAAGTCTGCTCTTGCTACATGTCTAGAGCTGAAGGAGGTTCTTGTAATGCATGTGCTGGCGGCGTCGTACAACAGCAACGTCTCGACGATAACAGATCCTCGTAATAAGGATTTATTTTCAGCACGGGAATGTCAGGGTCTCGCTACAGTGAGATATGGTCGGCAATGAGCTGTACAAAGCATCGCCGCCAGCGCATTGAAACGTTTCAAGGAGGCTGGTTCAACAAGCCGACACGTGGTAACGCTTTGATTACGGAGATGGAAGAAGAACTGGCATCTATTAATCGATCTCTTGTGTACGTACCGAATAGCACTATATTTTCATTGGATGATGACCACCAACGTTTGCGGTCTAGGGCGGTTACCACTTTGACTAATCTTTCACATGTTAATAATCCTCAAAAGGCACTCGGAACAGTTAATAATGCCGTTTGTTCCGCCTTAACGTCCGCATTTATTGCAAGCCATTATTCACGACCAGGTGAGAAGATTATTCACATTTGGGAGAAGTTAACCCAGTTGATTCAAGGAGCTGCTACTCCTGTTTGTTTACGTCCTATGCCTGATGCGGTGTTTGCTGCTGATCGAAGTTATAATTCAAAAGAAACCATCTCTTTTATAAATGAGAGACTCGGTGCAACCGGCATTGGCACCCATAAGAGAAGTTTAGACTACCCGTTTGTTTTCGGGAACGGACCCATTACTAAGAGACACAAAGGAAAGTTCATGAGCGAGAAGGGGTGTAGGGCAGTGTACAGTGCTGTACGGAAACCTTCTGGTACCAATGGGAAAAATGTGGAAGCCTTCGTATATCGCGAAAGCTACAGTGGACGGATAGTAGCTATGTATCATAATGATATGCATAGATTTGGATCCCATACGTTTACGCTGATACCAAAGACTGGCTTCAGGGGTGCATACAGCGAAGCAGACATAATTCAATTTCAAAGGGTCTATACATCCGAGCCACAATCGACCAGATCGAGGTCTGCACATTTCTTGCCACAAAAAAAATTGAAAGTGCTTTACAAAATGTTAAACATCTCACCATACAACAGTCCGAGGATCCTGAATGGTTCTTGTCTCGAGCATTTAAATTTACATCAAGGACAACTAGCTCATTCCTGAGTACTGTCACTTCAAACTACGACATGAAAATCCGTATAATGGCCAAGGTACTTTCTGGTAAGACGTTAGTACAAGGAGCGCAAAGTCTTTCAAGTAATTTATTAACCATAGAAGCGGATATTCGAATGAAGTGGGATTGTCTAATTGATGCTATCAATATGCAGAGACGAGAAAAAGAAGTGGTACAGAACAATGCCCAAGCCATATCTGATTTAAGAGGTGCTACGCATTGGTCACTGAATGCGCTAAGAAAGGAGGATCTCCTTTCTTTATTAATTTCTGTAGGCCACAGGCAGTCAGCTGGTCTCCGCAAGCAGCAGCTTGTTGAGAAAATCCTTCATCTACGAGCCAGTGTCGAAAATGGATCTATTCAGCTACAGGAGCAAGCGCCGGAACCCAGCTCTAGCACGGCATTTATGAACATTGAGACAGAAAAACTCGAAAAGGAACTATATGAATCGTCGCTTACAGCTTGGTTCATGAAACCTCTTGCCACGACAGCGGGAATGAGAGAAGGTTCCATAAACGAGGTGCAAGTATTGAAGGCGTTACCAGAGTTCTTCGACAGACATGATATACAAAATGCTTCACAGTATGATTTGACCCTGCAGTGCATCACAAAGTGCAATATATACGTGCTATAGGTCTTTTGGGTTCCTCCAGAGTGGAGTTGCTAGCTAGGAGCCCAGATGGCGTCGTTGCTATCTCAAATTGTGAGGGATATGTTTATGTTGCGGCAATCGAGGTCAAAACAATGACAGCTCTCAACACGATAACGTCAGCAAAAGCAGTCGGAGACAAACATGGAAAACTTTGTATGATTTCGGGCATTGGGCAAAACAGGTCGTCTAATACACTTTTTCATGCCCTGGTTCCCACTACGGCGTATAGACTTCAATGCTTGCATCATGCCACAGTTTTAGGTAAGCCACGAGTTGTTTTTGTGATGTCAAAAGGGAGTAACATGGGCTTTGGTCAAATAATTGATGCCACTATTCTGGAGTTTTCAACAATCCTTGTCGCCTCTTACGACTATGTTGTCAGTTCTGTGCGCCTGTTCTGCTTTAACTGGATTGGGAGGTCAGCAGAAAATATTCCAAGCGCTTACGACGAGCTCCTAGATGACACTCATGCAACTGATCTTTTCTCATACGCCTCGTTCTACAATCTCTGTACTGCGTACAAGCGGCTTGCGTCGACAGTTGGACCACTTCCGCGTGCGAAAATGATTCGCCCTTCAGGTCTCGTGTTTTGGCATTTGCTTAAAGGTGGAGTTGACGAGTTTAGTCGAGCCGTGAAAAGCCTATGCTACACTAACTCTTCTGAAAATCCTATCGTAAGTGTGCTGGGAAGGTTATTGATAGCACATGTAAACAACGCTGCTGTGGTCCATCGTTTTGCTCTGGCGAAAAGACGAGGACTACTTCCTGAAATTGATGAATACAAAACTTGTGACGGGAAGAAAGGATACAGTGCATTGAGGCATGATGTCACAAGATGTGAAACATTTGCAAGCTTTGCAAGAGAGCTTGCGAAATCCTTCTGTGTATACAAAACGAACCAGACGGACGGAAACGAACTCGAATCAGAATGTGCAGGAGACCGAATCATGAGGACTACTTATTGAAAATGTGCGACCACATGCTGTTATCTGAAAAGGTCAAAATCGAGTGACACGTGTACATGACTGCACGGTCCGGGCGCTCTTACCCATATCACGACATGACACGTGTAAAACCCCAGATTTTGGGGTTCCGGGGACGAAAGTGGCCTCTCGGAGGGTCATGCAAATTTGCATAGTTTTGCCAAGTGGAACCTTGGCCCGTAGCACTATAGACTACACAGGAAATACTGCAATTCTATTGGCCCTCAGGTCTAATGCTGCAAATCTATTGGTCGAGCGTTGTCCACGTGTGCGTCATTGGCCTTGTGATGTACTTTAAATGGCCTGTATATGCCATAATTACGTTGTTTTGGGGGTTTCAAGTGGTTTGCCATGGTTGTAATGGGTAATTGCATGGGGCCCCCGGGCGAGACACATGTATGCCGTGTACACATGTACACGTCGCCAGGTGGATTCGTGTACGTACACATGTACACGCATCCAGGTGTATGCACATGAGGGTTTACAGTTTTACAGTGTCAGACTGTTTGCGATCCTGCGCGTGTCCGAGTACAGTACATGTGAATCAAAAGTACAACAAGTACTTCTCGCGAGAGGAATACAGTTGTGCGATTATTCTGTGTACGCGTCACGCTGTATGCGAGTCTTGCGTGAGCACGCGCCGTTGCACTGTGCTCTCGTCATGGTGCGCCGTTGGATGCAAGTTCATGACAGTACTCGTGTGATTTACATGTATTCTCATGTGAGTTGTGTAGAAAGTCTGGATGCACATTGTTATAACTTGCCATAATTATCTGACAGTGCTTGGCGAAATTAGTAAGGTGAGAAACAAGGATACGTATGGCGATTGTGATATGAAAGACGTTTGCGTTGTTGGAAATAGACAAGTGCCAAGTTGTTCGTTGCACAACAATGAAGTCTGGCATGACTGGATGCAGATTAGTAAGGTGTGAAACAGTTGCATGCATAGGGCCATGGTTTACAGTCATTTGGAATGTGTAGAAATAGTTGTGAGCTAATAGTTACGAATCGATTCGTAAGGTGGAAATCGAACAGTATGGTCGGGCCACAAGAGGACCGCGCTTGGTCGTGCATAGTAGAGTATGGTTTACTGGGAGTCGGAGTAGAGCGATAGTGTAGCACTCGAAGTGTATAAGTATCGCAGGAAAACGGCTTCAAAGTAAACCTCGGCACCAACTCCTTCACTCACACACATCAACCTGCCTTCCTTCTTTCCCTTGCCCCTCCGAACCTACCATTAGGTTATGGGCCCAGTTCCTGGCTGTCGTTTCACTGCATACGTCTGTCGTTCTCGTTCCGTTGTTTCTGCCGTCGTTGTCGCTGTCGTTTTCGCTGCCGTTTCTCGTCGTTCTTTCCGCTGGTCTTCTCGCTGTCGTTGTCGCTCTCGTTCTTGCCGTCGTTCTTGGTTTTGGTTTTCGCTGCTGCTGTCGTTCTTGCTCTGTTGTGTGAATTGGTTTTGGTCATCGCCCCCGCTGTCTTCGTTGTCTTCGTTCTTGGTTTGGCTTTCGTTCTTGGTTTGGCTTTCGTTCTTGCTGTGGTTCTTGCTGCTGTCTCTGTCTTTGGTCTTCGTCTTCGTTTCCGCTCCCGCTACCGCCGTCGTCGTCAATCTCGCATTTGGTTTTTCTTCGTTCTCTCATGCAAAGTAAGTTTTGAGTTTCTTTCCATTTCCTACACATCTAAGTGATTGTCTTTGCACGTTTTGGTGGTTCTTAAGAGCAATTATTCCAAAATCTGTTACTGACGATTATCTTCATATTCCTTATTGTAAATACCTGTTTTTACGGGGTTGTGTTAGATCTGGAATTAGTACCGGTGCGCTTTGCGCCTGGGAAGCTGGTCACCGGTCGAACGGTTCGGACATCGGAGGTCGTATCCGTTGAGGTGCTTGAGCCTGAGGATCAACCTTCACCTCGGCTCGCGCTTCCGGGTCCGTCCTCGAGTTGCGCACCATATAGGATTCCTCGTATTCCGCGCTCTGTTCCCGCACCAATAAAGAGAACTACGCATCGACTTTCTGCTCGGAAAGCGGCTGTTCTCGCGGATAAACAGTTTAAGCGTGAGCGCAAGAGGAATCGTAAGGTGTGCCCGCGGTATAAGCGGTACTGTAAAGTGTGCGGCGTCAGTGGCAATTGTGCGAAGGCCTTTTACGACCACATTCAGTCTAGGTCTCATCGCATTCAAGTTGCCAACGCTAAGGAGACTCCGCGTTGTATCCCTTGCAATCGCGTCTTTAAGTCTCACGGGCACCTGAAGTGCCACGAGAACGGTGCCGCACACTTAAATGTAGTTTGTGAACAGAATAGTTAGGGATTTCATCCAAATAAATTCACATATCTGTTCGCAAATTTCTCCTAGTGCAACTTCATAGTAATCATATCGAATTTCTTAGACGGGTGGGCTTGCCATTGTGTTGACTATCGGTTAACGGCTTGGGATCCCCGAACGGATTTTCGAATACTTGAAGTTTATTTGCACTAAAATGGAAGATCAAGGAGGAGGAGGATCCATCAGAATCGACAAACTGACGGACTCCAACTTCTACGTGTGGAAGCAGAAAATACAACTTCTGCTTGCTCTACGTGATGTTGACCAATACATCGTTGAGGGAAGAGTTCCAAGTGAGGAACGCGCGGAAGAGCGTAAGAAGTGGATCAGAGGTGACAGTAAAGCTAAAGCACTGATTGGTCTCTCCCTATCAGATGAGCATCTTGAGCATGTACGTGATGTTGATACTGCTCATGAGATGTGGGAAGCTATTGTCAACGTGTTTGAGAGGCACACTTTGCTGAACAAACTAGCTGCACGTCGTGAGTTCTACACTGTGAAGATGCTTTCCGGTGAAAAGGTGCTTGCATACATCAATCGTGTCAAGCAGCTGGCAGCCATCCTCAAGTCAATGAGCGTAAACATCGATGACAAGGAGATGGCCATGGCAGTGCTCAACGGTCTGCTTGCCCGTTTCGAGGCTCTCATCGTTGCACTTGATGCTCTCGGTAATGAGGAAAAGATATTCAGTTTGGACTTTGTGAAAAGTCGTCTGCTGCAGGAAGAGCAACGAGCAAACATGAAGTCTAGCTCCTCACAGACATCGGCTCTGGTTAATCGTGCCCCGAACAATCGGGACATAAACGATTACAAATGCACGAACTGCAGTCATACAGGCCATACGGCAACCCGCTGCTGGGGAAAGGATTGGAATGGGCGTCGCCCGGCTCCTCCTAGCGGATATAAACTGCGTATGTCTCAGCGGAAACAATCTGCATTTGTCACACAGAAACCTGATCCCGACATGGTTGTAAACAGCGTCGACTTCACATGTCTGATGTCGAAAGCTTCGCACACGAACGATATGGAGATGTCGCCTTCGTGGCTCGTAGATTCAGCTTGTACAGCTCATATTACATATGACCGATCTCTGTTTGCAACGTATGAGCCACTTGAATCCGCCTCTGTTCAGATGGGAACCAAGGCTAGTGCAAAGGTTGCCGGCCGTGGTGACGTTCACTTGAAGTTAAATGTGAATGGCCGCATCGAACCGTGCAAGTTGACGGATGTATTGCACGTTCCGGACTTTGCGTTCTCTCTGCTCTCTGTCAGTCGAATGACTGAACTTGGACTAAAAGTTGGGTTCGAAAATGGAAAATGCATGATCAGACGAGGCTCAACTGTAGTGGCGACTGCGACATTGGTTGGAGAACTTTACGTTCTCGACATCGTCAGTGACATCGGATCTGCACATGCTGCCACCCTGCAAACGTGGCATGAGCACTTTGCACATGTGCATTCTCAAGGTATTGCTTCGATGATTCGTGACAATGTGGTAAGTGGAGTCAAACTACTTGGTAATGAGGCTAACAAAATTAACAATACTGACAATGATTGCATCTCGGAAAAATGTTCTGCGTGCGTCTACGGCAAAGCCACTCGATCTGTGATCCCAAAAGAGCGGTCCTCGAGGCGGGCATACTTCTGTCTAGACTTAGTTCACTCTGACGTTTGTGGCCCCTTAGAGGTGCAGTCCATTGGTGGTGCCAAGTACTTCATTACCTTCATAGATGATCATTCAAACTGGTCAGTAGTGTACCCTATGCACCATAAATCAGAAGCATTTGAACGATACAAAATGTTTGCACAACTTGCTCAGACTCACACTGGTCGCAAGATCAAAGTGCTTCGCACCGATCGAGGTGGTGAGTATCTGTCCACGGAGTTTAAGTCTTTTCTGATTGCAAATGGTACTCAGCATCAAATGACGACCGCGTACACACCGGAACAAAATGGTGTCGCCGAACGACTGAACAGAACTTTGGTAAACTTGGTGCGCTCCATGCTAGCGCACAAGAAAGTTACAAAGGGGTTCTGGGCAGAAGCACTTGCCAATGCAGTGTACGTTCGAAATCGAGTCACGTCACGTGCCATTCCCCCCAAGATGACCCCCTACCACTTATGGATGAAATCTGTGCCAAATGTTGGTCATTTGCGTGTTTTCGGTTCAAAGTGTTGGTATACATTACCAAAACACAACATCCAGAAACTTGACGCCCGTGCAAAGGAGGCAATGTTTCTAGGGTATGCTGAAAATACGAAAGCTTACAAGTTGTGGGATGGTGATTTGCACAAAGTGATCGTATCCAGAGATGTTACTTTTGACGAGTCCACGGGAGGCAAATCTGGTGAACCGATGGATACAAACGAGGAGGCTACAACTGATGATGACACAATCAACTTGAACATCGATGAGGAAGTTGCAGAAAATGATGCAGTGGCATCAGAAGCATCATCGCCGGATGAACAACAAGACTCTGATGAATCCTCCAACTCCTCCCCAACTGCAGGGGAGGACGAAACTACCGAAACAGTTGAGCAACACGTAGTTGAGGAAGAAACGATTGATCCGCCAACTAATCTCCGTAGGTCCACTCGCATTCGCAAAACGCCTGGGGCGTGGTGGGCAGCAGCTTTGGTGACTGCTGGACTCCTTAGCCACGCCCATGTGATAACGGAAATCCCAAACTCGTACAAGCAAGCTATGTATTCTCCAAAAGCTCGCTTCTGGCAGAAGGACATCGACAAAGATCTTGCTTCACAACACAAAAACAAAACATGGACACTTGTTCCAAGATCTCAAGCATCAAACGTCCTGACGTCCAGGTGGGTTTTCGGAGTGAAGCAACTTCCTGACGAGTCCGGAAAATTGGTCGAAACTGCAAAGGGACGTCTTGTGGCACGAGGCTTTCAACAAGTAGAAGGCATCGATTACACTGAAACTTTCGCCCCTGTCATCAAGTTCACAACTATCCGTCTGCTGCTGGCACTGGTTGCGCACTTTGACCTTGAGCTGCATCAGATGGACGTGGTGACTGCCTTCCTCAACGGTGACCTTCACGAAGAAATGTACATGGAGCAACCTGAAGGATGCATCGACAAAGTCAAACCTGATTCGGTGTGTAAACTTCTGAAAGCAATCTATGGTCTTAAGCAAGCCCATTGCCAATGGCATAGTAAGATCGATGAGTTTCTGATCACTGAACTTGGTTTCAACACTACACGCAGCGACCCATGTCTTTACATTCGACGTCAAGGCAATGTCATCATGATTATCGCGTTGTACGTGGACGATCTGCTGCTAGCTGGAAGTGACTTGGAGGCCATATTATGGATGAAAAATGAACTCAACAAACGATTCGATATGAAAGACCTTGGCGAAGCGAAGACTTGTATTGGTCTAGAGATCGACCGTATACGTTCTAAACACGTCCTGACCGTCACGCAGTCGAAGTATGCCCAAGCAGTACTGAAACGGTTCAAAATGTCGGCATGCAATCCTTGCGTTACTCCGATGGAACAGTCTCGACATGTCACAATGCAAGTGGCCGAAACTGGCACTGATGACAACCCATGCTTTGAACCATATCGTCAGGCCATTGGATGTCTAATGTTCCTAATGGTCGGGACCCGCCCCGATATTGCGTATGCCATTGGAAAGTTATCTCAACACAGCCCTGTATACCCATGACAATGACAGGTGTGAAACGTGTTTTGAGATACTTGCGTGGGTCCCAGCATCTTGGAATAGTGTTTGGTAAAGATGATCTTGGTACGGAACTTCATGGGTATAGCGACGCAGATTGGGGTGGATGCCTTGAATCACGAAAATCAACGAGTGGGTACGTGTTCAAGCTTTGTGATGGGCCTATCAGTTGGGCTTCCCGGAAACAAACAGTAGTTGCCAAGTCTACTTGTGAGGCAGAATACATCGCACTCAGTGAAGCATGCAAAGAGGCCGCGTGGCTTCGACGCTTCCATGCTGATGTACTTGGTGCGAATTCGGATCCAACAATTCGCGTTGGATGTGACAACGCTGGTACGATTGCGTTTGCTCAGAACGAATCTACAAATCGTCGGAACAAGCACATTGATATTACGTATCATTTTGTTCGAGATGCGGTGCAGCGAAAACTGGTCACATTGTACCATTGTCCGACAACAGAAATGCCAGCCCATATGCTGACCAAACCACTTGCTCGCGTGCTGTTTGAAAAGTTCGTGGGCATGGTTGGGCTTTCCGAGTGCAAAGCTGCCGAAAGCATGTGATCGAGGGGAGGTATTGAAAATGTGCGACCACATGCTGTTATCTGAAAAGGTCAAAATCGAGTGACACGTGTACATGACTGCACGGTCCGGGCGCTCTTACCCATATCACGACATGACACGTGTAAAACCCCAGATTTTGGGGTTCCGGGGACGAAAGTGGCCTCTCGGAGGGTCATGCAAATTTGCATAGTTTTGCCAAGTGGAACCTTGGCCCGTAGCACTATAGACTACACAGGAAATACTGCAATTCTATTGGCCCTCAGGTCTAATGCTGCAAATCTATTGGTCGAGCGTTGTCCACGTGTGCGTCATTGGCCTTGTGATGTACTTTAAATGGCCTGTATATGCCATAATTACGTTGTTTTGGGGGTTTCAAGTGGTTTGCCATGGTTGTAATGGGTAATTGCATGGGGCCCCCGGGCGAGACACATGTATGCCGTGTACACATGTACACGTCGCCAGGTGGATTCGTGTACGTACACATGTACACGCATCCAGGTGTATGCACATGAGGGTTTACAGTTTTACAGTGTCAGACTGTTTGCGATCCTGCGCGTGTCCGAGTACAGTACATGTGAATCAAAAGTACAACAAGTACTTCTCGCGAGAGGAATACAGTTGTGCGATTATTCTGTGTACGCGTCACGCTGTATGCGAGTCTTGCGTGAGCACGCGCCGTTGCACTGTGCTCTCGTCATGGTGCGCCGTTGGATGCAAGTTCATGACAGTACTCGTGTGATTTACATGTATTCTCATGTGAGTTGTGTAGAAAGTCTGGATGCACATTGTTATAACTTGCCATAATTATCTGACAGTGCTTGGCGAAATTAGTAAGGTGAGAAACAAGGATACGTATGGCGATTGTGATATGAAAGACGTTTGCGTTGTTGGAAATAGACAAGTGCCAAGTTGTTCGTTGCACAACAATGAAGTCTGGCATGACTGGATGCAGATTAGTAAGGTGTGAAACAGTTGCATGCATAGGGCCATGGTTTACAGTCATTTGGAATGTGTAGAAATAGTTGTGAGCTAATAGTTACGAATCGATTCGTAAGGTGGAAATCGAACAGTATGGTCGGGCCACAAGAGGACCGCGCTTGGTCGTGCATAGTAGAGTATGGTTTACTGGGAGTCGGAGTAGAGCGATAGTGTAGCACTCGAAGTGTATAAGTATCGCAGGAAAACGGCTTCAAAGTAAACCTCGGCACCAACTCCTTCACTCACACACATCAACCTGCCTTCCTTCTTTCCCTTGCCCCTCCGAACCTACCATTACTACTGAGATTCCGCTCAAACCGTTATATTGCAAAGATGCAATCACCAAATACAATAGACCCTCAGACAAGCAAAGACGTTTACAGGATGTAACATTACATAAAGTAGTGCAAGGAAAGATTTCATATTGCTCCTTGTGCTCATATAGCTACACATTGAGACATAACGGAAAGCTATTCAAGAAGCGAGGCGGTAGAAGGCAAAAACAATGGTGCGCGACACGTCAGGCCATCTGTACAAACTGTTGGACGAAATGGCACAAAGTACAAGTTTTAGAAAAGGCCACCATATCAAACGCTGATCTACAAAAGCTAAGGGGACGGGCATCTTTATCTTTAAAAGTTGAGGCTTGTTCCGTCTGGGCTATCTCTTGACATTTTTGTAGGAGTTGCAAGTTTCGTAGAAGGCGCTTGTAAACAAAACTTTCATGGCCACATAGATTGTGATGAGGCAAAGCTTGTGAAATTGCTTTGTTGGCGCGCTTCCGCTAAAAGTGAACGGAGTAGTTCTAGAGAGGCAGAAAGCTAGAAGATAGACTTGTAGGCGGGGGTAGGGGCTCCGCACGACATGCCGGAACACGCACACGTTCTATTGCGGCGCATGCTTTCGTGCGTGCCTTGTTTGTCGAAAGTGCTAATGCTCCAGCAAAACATCCCACCATCGAAATGTCCAGTACTCTCATGAGACCGCAATAGGCAGTCAAACCATCGTAGTCGAACATGTGCAGTATAGCGACATCGGAGCGAGGTGACGAGCGGCAGCAGCGGGGCCAGCAGCGCAGCGGCCGCGATGGAGACGCGCAGCGAGAGCTGCGGGCCGACGAAGTCCAGCTCGAAGCCGGCGAGGATGAGGAAGACGACCTGCACGGCGCGGTACAAGTTGAGCGGCAGCGTGACCTCGGCGACGGAGAGGTGCAGCGAGCGCCACATGTGCGACAGCGGCGTCGCCGGCCCCATGTACACGGCCGTGGCGTGCAGCGCGTGCACCAGCGACACAGCCACGGCCACGGCCCACCGGTTCGGGCGCGGCGCCGCGGCCGGCGCACCGCGCGGCATGGCGCGCCGCGGCGGCGGCGGCGTGCACGCGGACGGCAGGCGCAGCCGGCGTGAAGGGTGCGAGGCGTGGGACGCGCAGCGCTGCAGCAGGGAAGGGCACACGGGCGCGATCGTGCAGGGTGATGCGTGAAGTTCTGCATGCACTTCACGCACTGGCAGTGTGCATTCACGCACCCAGTGTGCACTGTACAAAAGCGTGCACAAATTCACGCACGGGGGGTGTGCATGCACGCACCGAGTGTGCACTGTACACAAATGTACGCAAATGTACACAAGTGTACACGAGTGCACATTGGCCGTGCGTGATCAAAAAAGTGCACGCAGCGTGCATGGGGCTAGAGGCATCGGATTGTCCAAACCTTAAAATCTTCTAGCCTAGCTAGTGTCTAGACGACAGGTGACTTCATACGAGCTACTTTTCAACATATTTTTCTCGATTCGTGCTTTCTCAACGAGAAGGAAGAATATACTCTCTCTATCCCAGCTGACTTCTGTATTTCGGAACGGTGGAGTTCGGTGAGATCTGCACGTCTTTTCAAGCTATTTTTAGAATTCCAAAAAGAAGCCTTTTTGACACACCTCAAAACGCTACATGTTGATATCTTCGAACTCAAATCGTCTGTTTAAAGTGTCAACCGAAAATTGAAACGTCTTAGTCTTTCTTTGTATTCACAACTCCAATCCCAACGTTTTGCAAGATGTTATTCCCGAGGGCATGTACGTTAAAGAAAAGAAGTCCAAACTGACTTTATACAGTTTCGATTTAATGTATACATATTTTGCAAAAAAAGCTGGTCTCATATGAGGAAAATTGGCCGGTCGTGTAGTGTCTATCCGACGAAGCCGTATCGCAACATACAAATGCCCGAATTGTATTTGCTTTCAACTTTGACGGCCACCGTTTCTATTTTTCTTCGGTACAATGTAGATTGATTCGTTTCATAATTTTATGAAGTTAGAACCGAATAAAAAGCACTGTAAGGAATGTTTCTGTGCTACTAGTGTAGTGGCTCGTGTCTAGACGACCGGCAATTTGACCTCTGAGGCCCTTACTCTCATTTGAGGGCGAAACGGAGCCAGATCTCATTTGCGGGAGAAACAGAGCAAGAACTCGATGTGGTACCGCCCATCCTCCGGTAAGGATTGGGTTACAGACTCGGGTTTATAGCCCGAGTCTCTCCTGGGAGACAAGTGCCGTGGACGGACAGCGCAGAGTGAACTGACACAGCGCAAACCAGAGATGCTGTGGTAGAGGGCAAAGAAGGAGCATGAATAGGAATAGGAACAGTAATAGCAATAGACGTAAGGAAAACAAGCCGTTAGAGGAGGTAAAGGACATGGGGAACACAACCAAGGGCGAATTACGGACTTAAATAACAGTCCCGAAGCAAATTGGAACGGGGACCCTGGGGCGTAGAGACTAACCAGAGACTCTTCCTAGTAGCTCTAGGATCCTCTATGTGCGGGGTGATTGCTCGTTTGCGAAGGAAAATCTGGCGCCGGCCCGACGGGCAAGGCACCGCCGGTGGCACTGTCCTACAATTACAGTATGGAGAGTGTCAGGATAGCTTATAGTCTCCACTCTAAGATTGGATCAGCAACAAGATTGGAACCCGAATTAGATTCACGAGTACCCCCTGTACACGTATGACACTCTAGGCCTGGCCATACTCATTGTACCACACGCCCCATTCCAAGATTTGAGCGGCTCGCGAAGCTTAACGCTCACCCCTGAGGACTTGCAATGAGTATTGTGACGGAGATCATCGTAAACCTCCCGCAGCAACAATCTCTATGACAAGCAACGGCATGGAGAAGGATCGCAACGATGTGTGATACAACTTAGTTGCGCGCGGTTCTGCTTCCGCAAACAGCATTTACGGGGAGTTTAGTCGACGCCACCTTCCCGACGTGGTGTGTGAGAGCTGGGACTGGGCCGTGAGGAAGGACCCCGACCGGTTGCTTGCCTCGCTCGATGGGGGCTGCCACTCGGTTCTGCAACGTCGTTGAACGGGCGTTTGGTTATCCTCGGGCCACACCGTTGTACGATACCATCACACTGGCGCTTTTATATGGCGTAAGCGCGGTTCGAGCGCGAGGAGCGATACGTCACCCGCTTTCAGCAGATCCATCATGCCGAGGATCTGCGCGAAGACGCGAACGTAGATCCGGGACTATTTGTGCTTGCGCACCCCTTGGTCTTGCCAGGTCTGCGATCAACACCTTATGCGACGAAGGTCGTGACCGTCAACCCACAGATAGTCATGCCTCTGTCCGGCCGGACGTTCAAGCGCAAGATGCGCCACAACTACCCCCTACTCGTTCCGACATAGTGTAGGGAGATTACGGCCTTGAACCGTAATTGCCTTGGAAGCAAGTATGTCAACGACCCTCACTGGTAGGCTGACGTTGAGGTCCCATACAAGGATCGGACCAAAATGTCCACGTCGGTGATCTACCCGGGGAGCCACCTGATGGTGGACCCCCTTGCACTCGAGTGGAGAAATTGTTCGCACTGAGTGGGCGGCCCTCGTAGCCGCCAACGCGCTATATTAGGCGCGTGCCGGGTTCATCTGCCGGATCTCCCCCACGTTACAGGAAGATATTCATTGCCTGGGCGTTGGGGGTATCCTTGCCAGCGCCTCGTACGACGCAGCGGACCTCGCTGCAGTGCTGCAGGAAATCCGCGTGATCCTCAGGGATTGCGTCGTTCCTGAAAACCGACAACTCCTGGAGGAGACCCAGAGGTTTACGCCTGTCTTTGAGGGCTGGGATTGGGTTGAGTTCGACCCAGTCAGGTGGTGTACGAATCTCGATTATGACATGTATGTTGAGCTTGGGGATGATGGTCGTCCCCTCGAGCCACCCGTAATGGGGACTCGCGTCTATGGGACGACGAATCATTTAGCTCAGATTAATTTACCTCACGCCCAGCTGCAAGGTATCCGGGCCAATTGCGGTTCGGACTACTCTATTGCCCGTCTTAGGGAGAGGAATCGTGCAGGGTTGGGAAACTTAACTTCCCAGCACCGCGGGGTCGCGAACGACGTTTTCGCTGCTCCTTGGAGCGAGAAGGCTTGACAGCACTACTCCATGACAACGGAATTCGCGGCAGGCCGACGATTCCCGCCGTCCTCAATCTTCTCCAAGAACGACGGGAGGGCCAACAGTCGCCTGTTCAAGGTGATGAGTGCCCGGCCAGGGCGGTTGCTGGGGACTCCAGCATGCGTTCCGAGTGAGCATTAAACGAGCAGTTCTTCGTGGGGTACGTTGTATAGTAGACGGGCGTCAATAAAAGCATCCCCCGAAAAATTCATTGTTGCATTCCCCATCGGTCATAACCTCATTACACCTGAGATGTAGGCCTACACAAGGCGGTAATATCTACTTTTTGTTGCGAGCGGAAAAGAGGCCGCAGCCCCCCTTCCAAAATTGACGCTTATAGTGGGTGTCACTGGAGAGTGGTGTTTTTGGACACTGATAAGGGATGCAGTCCCTGACGCCGTCGGAAACGGTTGATTACACCAATTGGCAAGTGGGATGGTGGTTCCCACGTCTTTTCCTCAGGAGGATATCCCTCCCAAGAAACGAGATATTTGTCCCGTTTGTCTTCGTACTTGATGAGGTTATTGACGACGTACTCGCCGTCGGAGGTGGCGGCCTTCCCGCCGTCCTTTTCACTCTGGGGGGGTGGCTCCTGTCTCGAGTCATCATTCGACCGATTGTGCGCCGTTGGCTGGGGCGCATTCGCTCCAGTCGTCTCGTTCAAACGAGACAGCATCGCACGGGGTCCGTATTCCCAGCGTCGGGTAACACACGTGTGCTGCTGGGTGACTCTCTGCCTTGACTATCGAGGCCAGGGTTGTCATCGTCATCGGACGTGACAACTCCTTCGTCCGTAGGGCGAGGGGCAGGTGTGGGTTCCTGTTGATCCGCATTCAACTTTGGCAAAGGAGCCGGTACAATTCTATCATACGACATTGTGTCTCGATCACCGTCTCGTGCGATGAAAACGGTGCGATCGTGTGGCTTTACCGCCACTACTTCGATTGGCCCGATGGCCTTCGGGCCAAGTTTGTGGTCGGTCTCCCCCGGGCGGGGAGCTTCACGTCTGCGTTAAACGTGATCCCTTGCCTTGAAGTGATAATTGACTGACCCTACGTGTCGGTCAAAGTCCGCCTTGTAGCGAGCTTGCACCTTGCGGAGGCGCATACTTGCGGTTTCCATCAACTTCCGTAGTCTCGTCGTAAAGCGTGGACGGGCTTGCCATGGTGAGAAGCATCCGTGGTCCACGTACTTTACATTTGCAATGCAGCAATTTGGCGGAGGTCGGCTTAATACCAGGTCATAGCGAGTCATACCTATTGCACGGTGTACAGCGCAATTGTAACCGAACGTTACACCTGACGGGAACGTTTCCCAATTCCTGCCCTCCTCGGGGGGAAGCAATTGCAGTGCAGAAAGGATTGTGCAATTAAATCGCTATTCCTGCCGATTTGTTTGAGGGTGGTATGCTGAGGTATAGGCATTACGTGTTCCTAATTTCGAGCTCACGTTCTGGAAGATTTTTCCAGTAAACTGACTCCCTCGATTTGATAACAAGCGAGCAGGGGGCCGTACGGTAACACCCATTTCTCGCAAAAGCCACGCGCGACCGTGAGGCCTGTTACGTTTGCGAGTGGTGCAGTCTGCGTCATCCTGCTGTATCGGTCTGACATGACCAGCAGGTACCGATTCCCTCGGCTCGTTCTCGGAAGTGGTCCGAGAATGTCAATAGATACCTACTCTAACGGCATCGTCGCCGGGAAGAGTTTCATAAACGACGCATGCCTTCGTAGCTTGACGCGTTCTTTCGCACACGGGACGCAGGGCCGGACATCGTTGTAGACATCGGCGCTCATTTACGGCCAGCTAAAAGTCCCTTGAAGCGCACTGTACATTCGCGAGCCTCCCGGGTGGCCTGCCGTACGGAAGTAATGTGCTATATGAAGCACTTTGTGACGCAGTCCCTCGGGCAAATACATCTGCCGGGCGTGGTCGCTCGGGGACACACGGGCGAGTACATTCCACTTATTGACGTCATAAGGGTTCTCCTCGGCGTGGTCGAACCGTGATCGAATGCGTTGACAAAAAGGATCGTCCGCTTGTGCACAGACGATTTCATCGTAAGTGATCGGTGACAATGGGTTAGTGCGCTAAACTTCAAATACCTCCCCCCGTCGACGAGGCTCTCGCCGAAGAGGTTCACATCGTCGACAACTTCCTCATCGATGTTGCAGCTGGGATCGCCGTACGACCAGGGCTCCACCTTGATCCGGTTGCCTTCCGATTCGACACAGAAGCACCAGATCTCCTCGTCGATTGGGCCATGCCTTTCTCCGGTTGTCTCAACACGAGACACAGCGTCCGTAACGGTGTTCTTTGCGCCCTTCTTATATTCGACTGAGAAGTCCAAAGCGGAGAGGCGACCTCCACGGTGCGACTGATACCACTGGGTGCAGTGGTATCAGTCGCACCGTGGAGCCATTTGAGAGCTTGGTGGTCAGTATAAACTTGGAAATGTTGTCCTTCCGAGTAGAGCCGTAGGATCTGTACGTCCCAAACGATGGCGAGACATTCCTTCGCGTCGACACTGTAGTTTCTCTCAGGCTTTGTTAAGCGATTGGCTGCATTAGCCGATCGGATGGCGGCTGCCATTTTCGCTTGTCTGCATCAAAAACAGCAGTCGGTTCTTAAAAGGACTTTTCCGGAATAAAAGGATTACAATTTTTCCGGAAAATAAGGCTAAATTATTTAAACACGAAGCAGCTGATGGAATTCATGAAATTGTTTAAATGCCTAGCTTGCTGAATTCTTCGCCGCATACCGTCTAGTTACGGCGCGATGACCCGAACCTCAAGGCGAATAGTGCTCCCCTTGCTATTACCGTGTTGCTGCCCTGCTTCACGAAGGCAATGGTACCGCTCGCGCGCCAGTCCATCTTCCTTTCTTTGTCCACCGGACATCTAAAGCACGCCGGTCCGGCGCCCTTAGGGCGGGGACATAACTGCCGAAGTCATAGTTCGCGGGGACGCTCTACGCTTGTAGCATAATCACCCCCAGCGAGAGGGGTGTATGCACAGTTCGACCGAGACCCCGAAGGAGGGCGAAAAGACGGGGTGCAGCGGGACATCAGCTAAAGACAGCGGGCAGCGGGCCCGGGTAGCGTGTTAGAGCGGGAACCGGGAGGACGCTGGCACGCGCGAGCGGTTCGACGGCTCAACGCCTCGGCGTCGTACTGGGTAACGATCCATTACCGACGGGCGGAGGCCGATCCAGCTCGAGCCGGATCCGCCTCCGCCTGTCGGTAGATTGAAAACGCTCGTACCACACCCACGAGCCGGCTCCGTCTCTGCCAGTCGGTACTGGATCGTTACCCAGTACCACGCCGAGGCGTTGAGGCGTCTAACGGCTCGCGCGTGCCCGCGTCCTCCCCGTTCCCGCTCTACCACGCTACCCGGACCCGCTGCCCGGTGCCGGTAGCTGGTGTCCCACTTCACCCCCGTCTTCCCTATCGATAAGGGTCTCGGTCGAACCTATGCATACACCCCTATCGCTGGGGGTGTTTATGCTACAGTGGTCTCCCGACCTAGAAGACCCCGGAGTTCGATCTCCGAGAAGACTTCCACTTCCCTCCGCGACCGATCGCGTCGAGATGAGCCAAGAGTTCGAGACCTCGATCCGCTCCGAAGCGGCGGATCCGAGTCCGGCCGCTGTGAAGTCCCCATCTGCCCCGTCTGGCGACGGCGACGCAGGTCCTCGTGACCGCGAACCGTCGCTCGGATCCTCCGAGGAAAGAGCGGCGGCGATGTTCGACCGCATAGCCGCATACATCGAGGAAGTCCGTACTTCCGTCCGGATCGATGTATCGGACCATGTATACACTCGATGAATGGCCGAACTCCGCTCCCTGCGTGAAGGGAGGTTCGATAGAGTGACGCAGTCCTTAGAGAAACTCCGGGCACTGATCGACGAGTTACACTCGCGGTTAGTGCTCGTCGAAGACTCCCGTTTCGCCTCGCCCGGACCATCCGGGCAAGGTCGCCCCGAGAGGCCCACCTCGGCGAGACGACCCGAGGACCAAACCTCTCCGTCTGCGGAGCAATTGGGTGCGTTCGCGCACCTCTCCCCCGAACTCAACGCCACTCGTCGGCGCGCCCGTAACATGTAACCTACCATGGCCGCAAGGCTACCCGGTGCCCCGTCGAGAGGGCCCGGTGGTACCGTACCTCCGGGCGTAGCCGCCCCCGAAGGTTGGCGTCCGACTGTTGCCGCTACCAGTCGGACTGCAGAAGGAAACCGTCCTCCGATAGACGCAAACTTCGCGTCTGAGACCCAAGCCTTTCCGTCTATCGCCGGAAGTAGGCGGCAAGTGGACTGCGTATCGTACGCGGACGAACAGGACCGTGGAGGAGCTGCCCGCGGATCCGGAGAACCGATGTTCTCTGTCGATCCTCGCTGGGGCGGCTACCCGCCGGCGAGTTGCGCCGGGCATCCAGGTCCGGTAGACGTCCGTACGCTACCGGTTACCTCCTTCTGCACGCTGGGTCCCGCCGAACCCGGGCTCGAGCCGGTACATACGATGATCCAAGAGCTCAGCGCCGTTACTGAATATCGTATGTACCGCTTGGATAACACCTCGAGGCTCCTTACCTCGGGTGACGCGGGACGGATCGCAAAGTAATTCCAACGCTGTCGTGCGATCCGTCCCACGATGCGCAACTTCGACGGTACCGACCCGATCCAGCTGCTGCCGTTCTTGAAGGATATCCAAATCACCTTCAACTCGCAACACCTGACCGAAGGTGTTGCGGTACGAGTCCTCGCGCACTTTCTCGAGCGCGACGCGGAGCGCCTGTATAGTAGTGCGCGAGGGACTGTTCCGAGAACACTTCCGTGCATCGGAACGCGGCAGTCTCGAGGCGGTCAGCAAACGTGCTTTCCGTCTCATGCGATTGCTTTCGCGCCCATAGCGACAGCGTCGTACGCTTCACCTAACACGTCGTCCGTGAGGTAGCGTTTCAAGAATTGATTAACGAGCCCCGGCC
>NW_005179046.1:230944-262592 GCF_000350225.1 Chondrus crispus | reverse complement strand
AGGAAGGGCGCAAAGAACACCGTAACGGACGCTGGGTCTGGGGGGGAGACAACCGGAGAAAGGCATGGCCCAATCCCGGGGCTCGTTAATCAATTCTTGAAACGCTACCTCACGGACGACGTGTTAGGTGAAGCGTACGACGCTGTCGCTATGGGCGCGAAAGCAATCGCATGAGACGGAAAGCACGTTTGCTGACCGCCTCGAGACTGCCGCGTTCCGATGCACGGAAGTGTTCTCGGAACAGTCCCTCGCGCACTACTTTGTGCGGGGACTCGCCCCGGCGACCTGTGCAGCCGTATCCGAAATTGCTCAAAGGCTGCCGGGCAGCCAGAAGACCGATCTTCCAACCATCTGCCGTATCGCCACGGAGGAAGGGACAACGTACCGCGCTCGGCGCGGCTTACCTCTGCCGGATCCGAAACTGGCAGGGAGAGCTGGCAGGACTACGAAGTCCGCCGCGACAAGTTCGCCCGCCTCGACCCTCCATATCGGGGAGGATGACTGGCCGGCCGACCCTGTTATCATTACGCAAGGAGCAGGGCCCGAGGGGCACGAACCCCCTCACCGATGTCGACCGGAACGGCATCGAGTTATGCGACGGCATTCGCGGCCACTCCAAGAGTGGCAAGGACTACGGATCCCCTGGTCGCAGAGCTCGACATATCGAACCGAGATACAGGAGGCGAAGCCCCTCGTGTGCCACTCCTCACCAATCAGGAGGCGCGGCAAGCGGCAATGTTCGCCTCAACGGACGGCAGCGCGTACGTGTGCTGACTATGCCGTACGTACGGGTATGCCCTGTACGCGTGCCCGTTCTTGTCGCCGGAACCACGACTGTTCACGACGTACAGGATCTACCGCTACCAGATGGAGACGCGCCCCGGTGCGCGTAGTCTCCTCCGGCAGGCGGCTGGCGAGGGCCGTCCCCCGCGTCAAGGTTTCTCGAACCGATCGAGTGGGGGCGCACGCTTCGCCTCCGTGGAGGCGGGTATCGTCGTAACCAAGTCGATCGTTGGGATCGACCCGCCTACCGCCAGGCGGACACAAGGTACCCCCGCCAAGGATACAGAGGGAACCGAGACCGTTCTCGGTTAACCCAACAGGTACAAAATGCGATAATGTGCCTGCAAGATTGGGTAGAGGATCCGTACCCTCTACCTACGAATGGAAACGAGGGAGAACCGGCTCGACCCGTCCCCCATATCCTGCGACGACCGGACGTCGCAGGCCAAGGTCAGGAAGTACCCGAGTACTTCGCTGATGACGCGCGGCCGCAGTGGGGGAATCGTCTCGACCCACGCCGTCGGCTACCCGAAGAAGTGCAGTTCATCGATAGCCAGGAGGTTAGCTCCGATAGCACGGGTAGTTAGAAGTAAGGGTAAGGATGGTTACGTACACGCAGTCGCGTGAGCCGTCTTTTCCCCACGAACTAGACCCGACCCCGCGTGCGCGCCAAGGACACGGGGGGTATTGTCCGATAATACATCACCCGCTACCGGAGGCGAGCACGGGGAGCTCCTGTAATGCCGATACAGGAGGGAGCGCACGTCGAGACCTCCGAAAGCCCGACGTTAGGAGAACAAGACACCGGGACAGCCGACGTCCCGGTGACGCGTAACGATGACGACGGGGGCAACGAGGACCGAAAAGATTCGGTCGACCCCCTGACTCGCGAGCCCAAGGTCGCCGGAGAAAGGTCCGTGTCGTACGGACTCGAGTAATCCGAGGGGCATCACTGATCCGCGGACGCCCCAAGAAAGGGGGAGAAGGAAACGCAAGCAGGGCCAGCACCGAAAGCGAGGCCCCGGCGGAACGACCTCACCGATAAGTTGTCGACGGCGTCATTTGCCTTATGACTGTAGTGCAATAATGGGCTCTAAAGGGGGATGGAACGAAAGGAAATCAATAAGGTACGACAAAGTAGTTCGGATTGGGGGACACACGTGTGAATATTTGCACAGTATTATTTTAATTATTTGTTTTAATTTAGTTACCAATTATTTAGCTGACATTAGATTAGATTTAGGATCTAGCGCCGCGAGCTACTGTAGTGGCTTCCGCGGGGCGATATATAACTTAGCCCATTGACCACCAAGGCAGTAAAGGTAACCCGAGTTGCCAGAGTTCGATATCGCCTTGGTCGAAGTCCGTCTTTTACAAGACATTCCCATCTACTCTAGCCTACGGTATCCTTTGCGCTCGGGGGTCCCCTTTTTCCTTATCAATTTTCCTTTATTTCCCTATCCTCACTTCCCTTAATCTTGAGTTGGTCCCACCTTGTAGGATTGCGATCCGCAACGTGACGTCATTAGCCATCGGGCTTCTGTGTTGGTGCACCAGTGGTGCTTTTCTCAGAGTTGGTTCCATCGGAATCCGGTTGCGACCGATCCGGTGTTGGTACTTTGCCATCGGGCAGTACGAAGGTATAGGGCTGCTATTGTTGTCCGTTCCGTCGGAGGCTGTTGCGACGACGCCTTCGACGAAAATCTTATCTCCTATATAAGATAGCGTTGGTTCCATCGGAATCTGGTTGCGACCGATCCGGTGTTGGTACTTTACCATCGGGCGGTACGACGGTGTAGCGCTGCTACGTTTTCTTCTTTCCCGAAGGGCTACGTTGCGACGTCCCCGTCGAAGACCTTATCAAGGATATAAGGTGTACAAGGCGCTCTACGAGCATTTTATTTACGACCCATCGGACCAGGTTTACCTAGACACCCCTCCGACCTCGTCGAGCAGTTGCCTTTACAAGACTCTACCACCATTTACCGGTCCCGGGCTGGGCCCTTCTCTTTGCCCCCTTATCAGGGATCCGAGCTGCTGCGGGCCGCAAACCCGCTTAAAGAGGACAGGGAGCTTCGAACACTCCGTAGCGCTGTGCCGTTGGCAGTTGTTGTTTTTGTTGTTGTTGTCTGTGTAGGACTTTCGGACCTTGGTCTCTGCCTGATAAGGGCATTGCACTACAGGTACCCTTCGTACACGCCCCTCCCCACACTCGTCGAGCAATTCTCTTCGCAAATCTCTACCACACCGATCCCGGGCCGGGCTGTTTCTCTGTGCCCCCCTGTCAGGGATCTGAGCTACTACGAGTCGAAAGCTCTTTTAAACGGAGAAGGGAGAGTCGGACACTCCGTAGCGCTGTGCCGTCAGCAGTTGTTCCTTTTGTTTCTGTTGTTGTTTTTTCTGGACCATCGGACTGCGGTCTCTGCCTGACAGGCGCATTGCACTACACCTTCCTCACCAAGTTATACCCCGAGCGGGTATCGACTGAAATGGTATGAGGCTTGAACGCGTTCCCCGCGGTTGCGATCGTGCAGAGGACGTCGTAGATCTTCGATGTCATCAAGCAGATGAAACCGTCGACTACCTTCGGCGACGACGGCTCGGCCAAGTCGTTCCGCTTCGGCCGACGGCGCTGATTCCGGCTTCTCTTCCGTGATCTTCTGCCTTGGCCGCGGGGAGTCTGTCCGTCGGTGACGTTCTCGCGGCAAGTCGCGTCTGTACGCGACTTGATTTCTTCTGGCGGCCCGGACCCCCTTGGGTCGGGCCGCCGGCGCGTTCGATGCGCTTCTTGTTAGGCACATGGCTCACTGTGGCCACGTTGCCTTCTTCAAGGGGTGCCGGGCTCTCGGTTGCCTCGGCCTTTGTCCTCCTGCACCGGACTTACGGAAGTCTCGGTGCGCTCATGCGGGGTCGAGGGGAATAGTATCGGTAAACATTCCCTTCCTCCACCGGGATTGAATCGTAACGGGTCTAGGTTGGTGTGACAAGACGGCTCACGCGGCTGCGCGAACGTAACCGTCTTTACGCGGTTTTAGAACTACCCAAGCTGTCGGAGCTACCCGCCCTGCTATCGTTAGCTAGCGCGTCAGCGGGTCCCTGGCCATGGTGCGGTGCGTCGTTCCCCCGCCCCGGTTGGGCATCTTCTACGAGGTAATCGGATACTTCGCGACCTTAAATTGCAGCGTCCGGCCATTGCAATATTTGAGGGCGGCGAGAACCGGTTCTTCTCCTCCTCCTTCCGTGGTCCGTGGGATCGGATCCCCTGCCCAATCTTGGAGGTACATTATGGCGTTCTGTACCCCCTGGGGCAACTGGGGACGGCCCCGGTCGCCTCGTCCATCTCGACGGAGATACCGCGTATCCATCCGACCAGGGTTGCGTCGATCTCTTTGATCTGTTCCCGGGTGTCGGTACTCGCCTTCACGAGAGGCGAAACGGAAGCCCCCACCCGATCGATTCGGGTCACCTCGCCGCGGGCCTCGGTCTTCCTGCGCAGAGTGCTGGATGAGATTGCACATCCCGGGACGCGTCTCCATCTGATATCGGTAGTTCCTGTACGTCGTGGACTGACGTTGTTCAGGCGACAGGAACGGGCACGAGTACATGGCGTGGCCGTACGTCCGGCACAGCCAGCAAAAGTACGCGCTGCCATCCGTCGACGCGAATGTCGCTGCGTGACGTGCTTCCTCTTCGGTGAGTCGAGGCACGGAAGACGTCAGGCGATCCCCTTCTCGACGGGAGATATCTAGCTCTGCCATGTTGTGTTTCGGACCACCCGTGGCTTTCGGTGTGAGCGCGAACGCAGTCCCGTAGCATCCAGTCGATCCCGTGGGAGCTGCCGTGGGAGGTCGGCCTCCCGCCCGTTCTAAGCCTTGCGTAATGAGGACAGGGTCGGCCTGCCACTCATGTTCTCCAATGTGGAGGGCGGTCGCCGGCGAACTTGTTCCGTGCGACCTCAAAGTTCGTACTCTCTTCGCTGCGGGCTTCGAATCTGGCAGCGGCAATCGGCGACGGGCGCGATAGGTTGTTCCCTCAGCCGTTTCCATACGGCGAATCGTTGAGAGTTCGGTTTTCTGTTGTCCGGGCAACCTTTGCATCGTCTCCGCCACTGCGGCCCGGGTGGCAGTAGACAACCCCCGCACGAAGTAGTGCGCGAGGGCTTGTTCTGAGAACACGGCCGTGCATCGGAACGCGGCGGATTCCAGCCGGTCCGCGAACGTGTTCTCGGTTTCGTGAGGAAGCTGTCGCGCCGTTGCAACAGCGTCAAACGCTTCCTCTAACACGTCGTCGGTAAGGTATCGTTTGATAAACTGGTTGAAGAGACCAGGCCACCTCGTGTCGTCGTGGAGCTGGCCGGCGCGAAGTCCGCGCAAGGTGTAACTCGTATACAACCGCTCCACGTCCCGCTCGAGGAAGTGAGCGAAGACACGGATTGCCGCACCTTCGGTCATGTGTTGGGCATTGATGGTTATCCGGATATCCTTCAGTAACGGGAGCAACTGAATCGCATCAGTACCGTCGAAGCTTTTCATTGTGGGCGGAGCCCACGGCGGCGTTGGACGTACTTGGCGATCCGTCGCGCGTCACCCGAGGTAACAAGCGTCGAGGTGTTGTCCAACCGATACATCCGGCAGTTCGCGACGGCGCTGAACTCCTGTTTGATGTTGTGGACGGGCTTGACCCCAGGTTGGGCGGGACCTAACGTTCCGAACGGAGTAACGGGCAATGTTTGGACGTCGACGGGGCCGGGATGCGCGGTAAGATCCGCCGGCTGGTAGCCGCCCCAGCGAGGATCGAAGGGGAGAATCGGTTCCCCTGATTTGCGGGCGACTCCTCCACGGCCTCGGTCGAGTTCGGTCGGCACCCGTAGTGACTGCCGCATTCTTCCGGAGGCATGCGGCAGGGCTTGACTCCCGGACGCGAAGTTCGCGTCCGCCGTCGGCTTGATGTCCTCCGACCTCCTGCTGGTGACGGAACTAGCCGGGGTCCAATCTTGCGATCCGGACGCGCCCGGAGGAACAGTGGCACCGAGCCTTCTCGAAGGGGCTCCGGGCGGCCTCTCTGCCGAGGTCTGTTCCATCTCACGGGCACGGCGGCGCGTTGAGTTAAGTTCCGCCGCCATGTGCGCGAACGCTCCCATCTGTTCGGCGGATGAAAAGGGTTGCGGGTCTCGTCGAACCCCGGAGTTTGCACTCGCGGGTCGACCCGAAACCTCTACGGCGGGGGAATCAATGCGCGCGTCCTCGACCAGCACCAAACCGGCGTGTAGCTGGTCGACGAGCGCGCGCAGGTTCTCCAAGGACTGAGTTACCCGCTCGTGCCTTCCTTCGCGGAGGAAGCGCAATTCTTCCATACAGCAAGCGTAGACGCTGTCGGAGACGTCCATAAGGAGAGATGTCCGGATATCCTCGATGTACTCGGAGATGCGATGGTACATCGCGCGATCGCGCCCTTCGGAGAAGTCGGGCGACGGTTCGCGGTCCCGAGAACCTGCGTCGCCGTCGCCCACTTGGACACGTAGCGCGGCCTCTCGCACATTCGCCGGCTCAGATCGGATCGAGGTCGGGTACTGGGCGCTCATGTCAACGCGTGCGGACGCGGAGGTGAAGGACAACCTTCTAGGTGTGATCTTGAAGGTCTTCTAGGTCGGGAGACCAGTGTCGCATAAACATCCCCACACGGAGGAGGGGTGTTCGCAGCGTTCGGCGGAAGACCCAGGATCGACGGTACCGAGGGTCTTGGACCAACGAACGCCACCTGGCACGGGCCGGTAGCGAGTGGTAGGGCGGTGTCGGCGGGGGCGCGCGCGTAGGCGAGCGGATCGAAGCCTCGACGCCCCGGAGCAGTACCAGTTCACGATCCGGTACTGACGGGCGGAGGCGGATCCGAGCTCGCCGGCGGTCGCTCGTGTCCACTACCCGAGCGGTGGCTACTTAACAGTCGCGGGTCGGTCGGGCGAAAGTTAAGAGTAAGCTGGGGGGTAGACCGTCGGTGGAGGGTTGCCTAGCTTGGGTCCCCTCCCGCCGGCAGTCGCTCCCTACATTTATGATACAAGTTAATCTAGAGGCTACAGTACAGTACGGTCGGTACTGTAGTCAGCTACTGTAGGCAGTGCGGGCCGTCCCGCACTGTAACGCTGTCACGCGCAGTGGCTAACAGCCCACGTGTACACCCAGTTACTGTCATTAGTGTCACCTACAGTATTTTTCAGGGAACATTTTTGAGGTAACTTACATGATTTACTGTCGGTGACAGTATTCCCCTGGTGACACTGTTTTACGTCTGTTTCTAATTATTGTTGGTGACTCTAATTTCAAATTTCAAATCAGCGTCACTGACAGCAACTGCCGGAACTGCTACACTCTACTACATCATTGATTGTGATCATGTACATCGATGTCAACAGTTCCAGGTACAACTGGTTCTCCGTTGAAATGGTTCCGGTACTTGTTGATAATGTTCTGTAACTTCGGAAACAGCTGACGTTCCTCCCATAAACCATTCGTGTTTAAAGCCATCCCTGTCCTCACCATTGCCTTGCAAGCAAACGTCATACCCTCACTATCCTTTTGCTTATTGACCTCACGCACAGCAGCACTCGCGAGTCTCAGAAAAAAAAATTTCCCAGGATTGACCAGCTTTCCAGAACCATCCGTCCACCTTCCCTCCATGATCATCTGCATTTTAAATGCCTCCCATCTCGTACACCATGCTCGCTTGATTTTTGTATTACAAAAGAATCGCAAGGTTGAATTAAATGTGTAGCATTCTTAGGAAAGTATCTTATTTCAGTATTAATCCCAATGGCAGCTTGGGAAAGTGAGACTGTGTTGTTATGGCCCCTACAGTTATCGACGTACAGTATGCACTTTCGGCCACTTGGAAATGCTCTAATAACACGTCTTTCTTGCATCCATTGATGCATTACCTGCGAATTCATCCAGCCTTTAGGTCCGCTACGGTAGAAGATACCTGGGACATTGTCAAGTACACCACGGAAAGGATAACTCCGGCATTGATTTTTGAAAACCATAAACGGATTCTCGATTTTTGCCTCAACACCTCTACTGAGCCTTACCAAGATAGTCATTCCCTCTCCTCCAGATGCCACATCTGCATACTTAATTTATTCATTTCTCATAAATCCCAGCGTGCGGCCGTTATCATAGTGGATCACAAAGTGTGTCTCATCAGCGTTGCTCACATCGTTTTCGTTTAGTCTGCCAGCGCGAAACTCACGACAAAGCTGCCCGAGATGAAAAGAGACTTCCTTTTCTATGAAAGCCTCCTTGGCTGGGCTCGTCAACAGCTTTACCGTATGCGCTCGACTCACAATACAAAAACGATCAGCAAATGTCTGAATCCATCGGGCATTTATCTTCATGATTATGGGAACATCTGCGCGCCGATCCATAAAATTTTGAGAGTACGACGGGGATGTACTGTGCTTTATGAGGTTCACTGCCAGTGTGCGAAGGTTCCGCAAATTAAAATTGACCCCCAATCTCTTCAAACGATCAGACTCTTCAACCAAATCCTTGTGTAGAGCCAAAACCCAGGCTTCTCTTTTACGTCCCCTACCAGATCGTGCTTTAGTAAATACTCGCGTGAAACCGTTACGCGAAACACGCGTGATGGAGCATGTTTTCCCTCGTAAAACCACCTTGCCTTCTTTATCGGTAAAATCTGACCTCGACTTCCAAAGGCAGCTTGCCCGTACAAGGTTTGCGTTTTGGGTTCGGCGAAAAAGATCCGGGAATTCGGCAACGGCTTTAGATGCGATACATGTTTCCCCGTCTGTCCGTACAGCCTGAAGCATCCATTTAACGATAGTCAATCGTTGCGACAGCGTCAAAACGCGCTGCAAGCTAGGTTTTTTTGTCGTGTCTGTAGTTGGAACGTCGTTCCTGTTGATTACAGATGCATTTGATGTATCTGTATTTGTCCCCGGGTTCGTGGTCGTCAATTGGCCTTGGTGCAACTTGCCATTGCGAAGCTTTGCGCTCTCGAGAGCGGCAATAATAGGGGAAGCCGATGCCGGCATTGGGAGGAGGGAGAATGAAGGGAAGGTGGTGGGAGGAGGGAGAGGGAAGTGAAAGTGGTGGGAGGAGGGAGATGGACGTGAACGGAGGGGAGGAACGTGAAGTTGTTGGGAGGAGGGAGAGGGACGCAGGCGGAGGGGGAGAGACTTGAAAGTGGTGGGAGGAGAGAAAGGGACTTGAAGGTGGCGGGAGGAGAGAAAAGGACGTGAACATTGTGGGAGAGAGGAGAGGGTCTTGAACGTGGTGGAAGGAGGGTGAGAGATGATGAAAGTGGTGGGAAGAGGGGAGCGACGTGAACGTGGTGGGAGGATGGTGATGGACGTGAACGTGGTGGGAGGAGGGGGAGCGACGTGAACGTGATGGGAAGAGAGCGATGGATGATGAAAGTGGTGGGAAGAGGGGGAGCGACGTGAACGTGGTGGGTGGATGGCGATGGACGTGAGGGTGGTGGGAGGAGGGGGAGCGACGTGAACGTGGTGGGAGGAGGGGGAAGGATGTGATCGTGGTGGGAGGAGGGAGAGGGACGCGAAAGCGGTGTCCCGAATTGAGATCTGGTATCTTTTTCGATGTAACGCCTTTTTGCTGGTTGGTGATGTTTCGTCCAAATTGTAAAACCATGCAGTATTTCGGTCGCAGACGCAACATGTACTGTAAACTTTTGCGTATTGTGAGCTCAACAGATCTGTCGCCACGTTGCGGATTTTTCGTGGCAATACCGTGACACCCGTTTGGAGGAATTGTGACACTAATTTCAATTGGCCGTTTTTCAAATCACCGTTTTAGTGTCAGTGTCACTATTTCGCGTTGTTACTTTAACTTATTGGTTACACTAATGACAGTAACTGGGTGTAGTACTCGGGTGGTGCCCGTGTTGGTAAGGGATGCGCGCGCCCGCTGTAAGGTCCGTACCTTACAGCGTTAGATCCAAATCCAAATCTAATATAACGCCGTCGGTAGTTATGCTACATACCCGTCACTGCCATTGGCACGCTAGGTCCCGCCGAGCCCGGGCTCGTGCCGGTGCATACCATGATGCAAGAGTTCACCGCTGTCGCTGACTATGGTATGTAACGCTTGGACAACCCCTCGAGGCTCGTCACCTCGGGTGACGCGGGACGGATCGCGAAGCACGTTCAACGCTGCCGTAGGATCCGTCCCACGATGCCCAGCTTCGACGGTACGGACCCGATCGAGATGCTGCCGTTCTTGAAGGATATCCGGATAAGCTTCAACTGGCAACACCTTACCGAAGGTGTTGCGATACCAGTCCTCGCGCACTTCCTAAAGCGCGACGCGGAGCGCCTGCATACGAGTTATACGATGCGTGGCATCCGCAACGGCCAGCTCTACGACGACTTGAGCTGGCCGGGGCTCGTTATTCAATTCCTAAAATGCTACCAAACCGACGACGTGTTATGTCAAGCGTACGACGCCGTCGCTACGGCGAGGCAACAACGGCACGAGACGGAGAACACATTTGCGGACCGGCTGGAAACGGCAGCGTTCCGGTGCACGGCAGTGTTCTCCGAAGAGTCCCTCGCGCACTACTTTGTGCGGGGACTGGCACGGGCGACCCGTGCCGCAGTTTCCAAGACAGTCCAACGACTGCCAAGTAGCCAGAAGACCGATCTTCCGACTATCTGCTGTATCGAAACTGCGGAAGGGACAACTTACCGCGCTCGGCGCGGCTTACCTCTGCCGGATTCGAAACCGGCAGAGCAGATGGGGCGGACTCTGAAGTGCACCTCAACAAGTTCGCCCGCCTCAGCCTTCCACATCGGGGAGGATGAGTGGCAGGCTGACCCTGTCCTCATTACGCAAGGAGCAGGGCCTGTGGGAAGACGAACTCCCACGCCGATGTCGACCGGGACGACCTCGAGTTACGCGACCGCATTCGCTCACACTCCAAGAGTGGCAAGGGGTACGGACCCCCGGGTCGCAGAGCTCGACATCTCGAACCGAGATGCAAGGGGCACAGCCCTACAAGTGCCCCTACTCACCGATGAGGTGGCGCGGCACGCCGCGGCCTTCGTCTCGACGGACGGCAGTGCAGAAGTCTGCTGTCAGTGCTGTACGTACGGCCACGCCATGTACGCCTGCCCGTTCCCGTCGCCGTAAAAACCTATGTTCACGGCGTACAGGAACTACCGCTACCAGATGGAGACTCGCACCGGGGCCCGTAACCTCCTCCGGCAGGCGGTCGGCGAGGGCCGTCTCTCGAGCCACGGTTTCCCAAATCGATCGGATGGGGGCGCACGCTTCGCCCCACGCCGGGGCGGGTACTGTCATAAAGAGGTCGATACTCGTGGCCGACGCGACTTCCGCCAAGCGGATATTCGGTACCCGCGCCAGAAGGGGAGAGGAAACAGGGACCGATCCCGGCTTCCTCCGGTGGTACAGAACGCAATCGTGTACCTCCAGGATTGGGCAAAGGACCCAGATCCTCTGCCCGCCGATGAGCATGGAGGAGCCCCGACGTTTGCTGTTCCTCAAGTGCCGCAACGTCCGAACGTTGCAGCCCAAGTCCACAAAGTACCCGAGTTGTTCGCGGAAGCTACCGGCTCGAAGGTGAGGAGTCGTCCTCACACCCTCGACGAGAGGCCCGAAGTCGCGCCCGCTGTCGATGGCGGCGCGACCACCTCGGATAGTTCCGGTAGTACAGAAAAACCCGTAAAGACGGCTACACTCACGCGGTCGCGTGAGCCGTCTTTTTCCAGCTACCCAGACCCGTCACCTTCCGCCCTCGCAGGGACAGCTGGACAGCTATCCCCCTAGGGGGATACTTACCGATAATATTCCCCGTTGCCCCGCCACAAGTCACCGAGACCCCCGCGGGTCCGGCACCGACGACTATTCGCGACACGGCCCTGGCTCCCGAAAGCCTGGCACGTGACCGCGAAGGGGAAGATACCCTGACCATCGTTGGTCAGATGCCACGGACCGACCGTGAAGGCACTCCCGGGCACGACAAGGAACGAAGGGTGTGTGCCGATGCAGCAAGCCTCGAGGAAGCCACCGGACGACCGACGTCCGGTGGGCCGGGAAGAAAGACCCGAAGGAGGGGCAAGAACCGTCGAAGGCGCCGGAAGCGCAACGACCTCGCCGCCTCGTCTCCCCCGAAAGTTGTCGACGGCTTCATTTGCCTTATGACGTCGAAGATTTACAACGATTTCGGCTCGATAGCCACGGAGAGAAATGCCTTCAAGCCCGGCACGATCGCCGTTGATACGTGCTCGGGGTATAATCTGGTGAGGAAGGCCGACCTTCCTCCCGATTGGACGCGGTACGTCGTACGCGACGCGCCACTGCCACGATTGGCAGGCACGAATAGCAATCTGCTCAAGTTCTCGGCCATCGTACGGCTGCCCGTGCGGTTGAAGAACACGACGTTGCCAATTCCGTTCGTCGTAGCGGACCAGCTCGCCGTGCCGATCCTTCTCGGTAGGGCCTTCATCGATACGCACTTGCGATGTATCGACATCGAGGCTCAACAGATGGAGCTACGGCAAGGCGGGTCTGTTGCCATCGTCGACGGAAAAGGGGAGCCGACTCCCCGTACCAGGCGGAACGGACGCCAGATGAGACGGCCCGATGTACGCGAGGAGGCCCCGCAGGCGATCCGAATCGCCCGCTGGGTCACCAACCGCGCGAGGTCGCAAGTCAGAGTGCGCGTCACCACCGCGGGGGCCTCGTATTCATGGAGCCGAAGCCGTCACTCCGACACCGACATGGAGTGAGGCTGACGAACGGCGTCGTCGAGATACTGCCGAGTCAGACCTTCAACGTCCTCATCGCGAACTTTTCGCGACGGAAAAGGCGGCTTCCGAAGCACACCGTCGTGGGGTACGCGACGCGCAACCCCGTTGCGATCCTGACGCCCGAACGTCGCGTCGCCGAGGGGGTCGCACACGCGCTACACATGACCGACTTGACCGATCAAGTCGAGAGGGCAGGAGCTGGATGACCCAGCTCCGACGAACGGACGACCGTTGAGAATCAAGAGGAGGGCTCGTACGAACGGCCACCTCTAAGCCAACCGTCGGCGGAAGGTACCGTAGGCCCCCAGAAAAGGATCCCAAAAATCCACCGATGGATTGGAAAAAAGAGGCGGACTTGTCATACATCGACGATGACAAGCTCCGTGGCCACGTACTCTAGATGATCCGTAAGCACTGGAGTCTGTGGAGGGGTGGGTTCGGAACGATCCGAGCCACGGAGCATCGCATCCCTCTCGAACCAGGAACGAAACCGATTCGTTCTATACCCTATCGGAAAGGGCCCTCCATGCGCAAGATGGTGGCCAAGGAGGTCAACAAAATGCTGAACGCAGGGGTTATTGAACCCGCGAGCACCGAGTGGGCGTCCCCGGTGGTGCTTGTCCCGAAGAAAGACGGCTCTCTTCTGTTTTGCGTGGACTACGGGCTTCTCAACGCGAAGACGGCAGCGGATTAGTATCCGCTGCTCCGGATGGACGACTGCATCGACTCGTTAGGAGATGCAGCCGTCTTCACGACGTTGGACTGCAATTCTGGTTATTGGCAGATTCCCGTCGCTCCAGAAGACCGGGATAAGACCACTTTTACGACGCACATGGGCACGTTTCGCCACTTGCGCATGCCGTTTGGACTGATGGAGATAGGGAACATTGAAGAACGCCAACACCACTACAGAGGAAACGAATTCAGGAACAACAATATGAGTGAGCAGCAGAAGCGAGACGTCCAAAAAAACATGTTTTACTTGCCACAAGGCAAGCTGTAGACCATGGAAGCTTCAGAACGTCAGCAAAAGAAGTACTGCGAAGAAAGTCACCTGGAATAATTCTCAGGTTGCATCGAATGGAGTAGTTCCATCCAAAATAATGTTGTGAATTACACCCAGGATGGACCTGAGTCGAGTGTATTGAAGAGTTTGTTGTCTGAAGGCATTTGAGAAGTGAGATAAAGTTTCTGAAATGCGTAGAATTATCGGTTTCAGCGGAAATACCAGAGTCGAATACAATGTTAAGTCATAAAGACTACATCCCTACTGATGAACCTATACCAGTAGAGCCGTTAATTGTACTAAATGGTTGGTTGCATGGAAAAGCAGTTAAAGAACTCAAGGACGATGGATGTAATACCAAAGTTGTACCGACGCAATTCTTGAGGAAAGGCAGAAAGTTATTCAAAATTGCGAAGGTACGGTCTTGCGTAAATCACTCCCAGAAAGACACATCCGAGGAATATGAAGAACTCATCATTAGTGGAACGTTGAAGTTGGGAACCCATGTCTACACATCTAAATGGGTAGTAGCCAACGGCAGATACAACGATCTACTCGGAATGCCGTGGCATATCGCCCACAACCAAAGAATTGAATACGTTCAACTGTTTGTGCAAGGCGGCGGTAATGAAATTTCTGTGAATTCATTTGGCGATGAAAGAGTGTCAAAGACACAAGTGACGAACCTCAGTGTTAAGAAATTTCAACGGTTTCTTTGAACGAGGAGCAAGTCGAATGATTTTCGGGTATTCCATGCAATTAAAGTGAATACGATTAACAGATATAATTACAAGAGGAATTGCAATCCAAAGCTTGAGTCTCTTTTGCAGCAGTACCATGACGTTTTCAAAAGTGAATTACCCAAAGGGCTTCCACCTGAGAGAGCAGTGCATCATGAAAATGGGATTGAGGATGCAGAAAAACCAGCCCGTAGACCACTGTTCCAATTTTCTCCGGCTGAATTGGTGGCTTGTAAGGAGTATGCTCAGAATTTCATGAAGAAGGGGAATACCAGACCAAGTAGATCTCCATTTGGTGCTACTTCGTTCTTCGTGAAGAACAAGAACAAGCCGTTGAGATGTGTTGTTGACTAGGGAGCTTTAAACCCTATAACAAAAGAAACAATGCTCCACTCGCGAGATCCGATGGAATTTTTGATCGACTTGGAGGAGCAACGGTTTTGTCAAAGCTCAACATCAAAACTAGATCCACCATATTAGAGTCCCTCCTGACGATATCGAGAAAACTGACTTTAATACTAAGTACTGTAAGTTTGAGTATCTTGTAATGCCAATGGGTTTACGAAATGCACCAGCAACCTTTCAATCATTGATGAATCGTATCTTTCATGGCTGTATCGAGGGTTTCTGGTTGTTTACATGGACGACGTTTGATCTTCAGCAAAGATGACGAGAGCCATCTCAAACATTTGGAAATAGTTGGAAAACGCCTTCAGGAACATGAACTGTATGGTTGACCTAAGAAGTGTGAGTTCATGGGGGAAGAGATTGAGTTCCTTGGATTCCTGGTTGGTGAGAAAGGATTAAGAGTCAACCCAGAAAAGTTTGAAGTACTGAAAACGTGGCCAAGGCCTGAAACGCTGACGGATGTCAGGAGTTTTGTGGGATTGTTACAATTTTTCCGAAGGTTCATTCCAAAGTTCTCTGAAATTGCTGCGCCATTGACAAACCTAACAAAGAAAAGTGTCGGCATGGACAAATGGAACTCGGATTGTGATGCTGCCTTAAAAGTTACAGATTTCTATCACGCAATCTCCAGTTCCCGTTGCCCCTGACTGGAAGAATCAGTTTCGTGGCCAAGCTGATGCATCTCAAATTGCTGTTGGGGGTACTTTGGCGCAACTTGATGGCGATGGAAACGATCGATTGACTGCTTTCCACTCAAAAAAGGTATCACCTACAGAAGCAGATCTCACTGCAAATGATGGTGAGTTGCTCGGCTTGATCTCTTTCCTTGAAAGGTTCAGATGCTATTTGAAACGTGCGAGTTTTGAAATTTTCACAGATAATCAAGTTCTCCGGTACTTCTTCACAAAGCCGAAAACGAGTCGCAAAGAGGCACGCTGGCTTGAGACACTGGGTATTTTTGGTATATTTCTCATCACTCTGACGCCAGGAAAGATTCAAGTCCCTGATGATGTGCTCTCCAAGGCTCCTCATGTACTCAGTGGCAACTCATCAAGTCTCAAAGTGAATGATGTTGAAGTATTTCGAGCTGACTTTGAAGATTTTATCCCGAACTACGAGGGGGATCAGTTCTTGGACCAATCGTGAAAGCCATGAATGGAGATTAACCAGAAGAGAACGAAAAGGAAATGACACTTGAAATGATTCGCCCTTTGTTTGAAAGGGATAAGAAAAACTGTACTACCATGGGCTGCTCTGTGTTCCGAGGAAGTCTGTGTCAATTCTGCTGCAGATGGCACATGATTCCAAGATATCTGGTCACTTCGCATTGGGCAAGACACTATTGCGGCTAAAGTGATATCATTGGAGACACAAAGTGCGAGATGTTCGTAATTACATCCGCCGTTGTATCCGATGCCAGCAGTATAAGAATTACAACCAGAAGAAACTGTCGGAACCGACCCCTTTGGAGATGCCAGAAAGGATATGGGGATTGCTCGGAACGGACTGCATTGTAGGACTTTCAATTAGGAAGAACGGGTTTGATGCCATTTCTACATTGGTTAATCGATTGACTAGAAGAGTTCATTCCATTCCTTGGCATTGAACTGATACTGCTGTTAACAGCAGCATGTTCTTAAGAAAAGTCCCTGCAACATCAATTGACGTTGCAGGGACGTTTTTAGGAACATACTCAGTTAACACGGTCTTCCTGAAAATTATATCAGATCGTGATCCTCAGTTTGTGTCTAAGTTCTGGAAGCATTTGATGAAGTTGTTTGACATTCAGTGGAATATGTCCTCGAGCAGACACCCTCAGACAAACGGAGCTTCTGAAGTAATGAACAGGATGATTGAGAATTACCTGCGCTGTTACTGTTCGTACCATCAGATTGACTGGGATGATTTGCTCCCTGCTGCCAACTTTGCCTACAATTCTGCAGTATCTGAAGATCTTGGTGTGTCTCCACTTGAGCTGGACTTAGGTTGGATTCCGAAATCTGCTTTGGACTTTCTGACCAAGCCTGAAACGCCTGTGAAAGGGCTTGAGGATTTCGAGTCGGCCTTGAAAGAATCACTAGAAGATGCAAAGTTCTCGTACATGTATGTACTACGCGCTTAGTCGCGAGTACTACTGGTCCCATCTTGTCGCGGATGTCACCGCGACGGTACGAGGGTGTCGGACTTCCGCCATGAACCGGGTTTAGTTGCGAAAGAACCTCAACCGTTTGAGGCTGTTCCCAGCAACAAGGCCGCTCGACTGCCTGGCCATCTAAATATTGGGTCCGCTCCCAAAGACGAAAGCAGAGAAACCAGTCCTGCTGGTAATTGCCGACCGCTTTACAAAGCTTACGCAGGCCGTCGCGCTACGTACGATTATCGCATACACAGTCGCAGTTGGATTCTCCCACGCCTGGATATTTACGTGTGTCGTCCAGCTATTGTTGGATAATGGACCGCAATTCAACGCCTAGTTCTTCGATAGCACCCGCCGGAGTCTCGGGATTAAGAATCAATATACATCGCCGTATCATCTGCAGACGAACGGACAAGTCGAGCGATACAACCGGACGATCGCCTGAAGGCTGCGCAACTACGATGGAGAGCATCAGGATAACTGGGACGTGTACGGCGGTCCGTTGACGTACGCGTATAACTCCTACGTATATCGGACCGCGCTCACCACGCCGTTCGAGCTCGTGCTCAGCAGGCTACGGCCGGAGGTCTCTCTTCGACGAGCCGACGGTGACCTACCCCCTTCCGATAGGGGAAACAAACGCACCGTGTCCCTCAATACTTTGGACTCGACCACAAAAAATGCCTACGGTAGCCTGCGTCGGATGCAAGCCCGCCACAAGCGCGACTTCGACAAGCGCATACGACGGATCAATGCGAAACTCCGGCCCGGAGAATACGCATACCTTAAACCCACCGATGGGGCAAAGACTTGGAACAAGCTCGCGTCCCCGGCGGTCGGATCCTACCGTGTCTTCGCCAACGGCCGCCGAACCATCACGATCGATGGCGATGGCGTGACTGAATGCGTCTCCGCAGACGGCTGCGTGTATGCGTCACCGCCGACGGACGAGCAACGAACGAGTACGACGTCCCTGCATGAACTTGTCGGCAAGGGCACCGAGGGCACGCAGTACGCCGTCCAACGGCTACTCAAGCATCGGGTAAAAGAAGACAGAACTACGGAGTTCCTCATCAAGTGGGAGCAGTACGACCAACCCACTTCGACAGCGCGCAAACACGTCCCGGGAAATTATTGTTGCGCTACGCGATAAGACTCTGGACGCCTACAGGTAGGGAACTACTCTCCGAACTGAACGCAGACCTTCACTCTTAAGGGGGGGCCTTCAACCGCCCCGTGACGGATAAATCACGTCGCTCCGTTACGGGAAAATAAGTCTTTCGCGGTGAGAGACAGAGGAAACGTAACAAAGTCAAGCCGTATTGACTTTACGGATGTCAAGGACGCAAGAAGTATGGACAGGGCAGTACGGACTGCCCGAAAAATCGCAGTCCTCGTAATGATCAACGATAACAAGGTCGCAAATGGCTCGAGGGGAGAGCAAATACACCTGTCGAAACAGTAGGGAAAGAACGCGCAACGGACGAGACGATAATCGGCAAAACGGAGCCGGAGTAAGAGGCAAGCAAGCTCCTGCCAAGGCCGATCGACTGATGTGACGATCGGGCAGGGTGAGAAGCGCGTATACGCGCGCACGAGACTTTCGGATGGAGATCCCGCGCTTGGGGCGGCGTCCGGCGTAACAGGCTCCATGAAAGTTATAGAGTTGCCGGTAAGCGAAAGAAACCCGACACGAGGGGCACAAATACCCTTGCACCGACGCAAGACACTCCGAAACCACCGCCGACACCCGCCCCATAACAACGGAAATTAAGAAGTGAGGGGAAGTTACACGCGAGCGTCGCCGGAGCTTGTGCGGCACGCAATATCACCGCTCGCGTCATGACGAAATGGCCTCCGCCACCATCCCCTGAAAATATCGGAAAATCAAGGGAGGGAAATTACACCGGCACGTGCATTGCGTGCGCGGTACTGTAAGCCACCCGACAAGCCAGGGGAAGGCGGACAGCGACAGCTCGAAGGGGAGGTACAAAGAGTACCCGACTGAAGGTACACATGTCCGCCTCTCGAGTGGATGCCTCGCAATCTCATCGCGCGTACCCCAAACCGTCCGACCGCCTTTGCTACTCTAACCCCGCCGCGTGTCGACGACTACACGCGGGTGGCGCTTTCTAAACCTCGCTGCCGACAGCGAGGGGCGCTCGAGGACGAGGGCCCGCCCCATCCTACGCTACTAACACCTTCATTGCGCTGCGAACGTTCTTTACGGTTCCGTCGAATACAGGGAACATGCTACGTCGACCGAACCGGGCCGCGAGCGACCACCCAAAGACGCTCAAGCAAGCCGCGCAAAGTCCACCACGATGGAACCTACCTCTCGAAACGGGGAGGAGGGTGCCTGCAACAAGGGCACGAACGCCTCCCTAGAGCGCAACGGTGAACGCTCCCGTGGTACCACGAAGACTCGCCGTTCGTCGGTAGATCCCGCAGAACCAATACGTCTGCCAACCTGACGACGGCTTCTGCGGACTCGATTGTCAGTGGCGACTTCTGAAGCGGTACTGACGCTCCGCGTATGCGACAAACGAGCCCCCCTGCCGAACCAGTCGTCTTGACCCAGCCATACCCGACCCCTCAGGCCGTCCGCCTCCGCAGCGCGGTGGCACCGAGGGGGACGCTGGAAAAAGGGGGGACGAAGACGGCGCGCATGACACCGACGCTCGTGGACCGGTAGTACGTCGGAAGACCCGCCCCGATGACGCCAAAGTCACGCGCACTGGGAACAAGAGCAGCGTTGCGCCGCAAACAGTTGGGGTCGAGATCACCACAAGTCGTTGAAAGCGCGTTAAGAGTCTGCATACGCGACATGCGGACTCTCCCGCCGAGCCAGCCCGGCTTGACCCGGCAAAAATCGACCGGCCTTCGCGAGGCATCGGCACCAAAAACAACTACGTGACGGAAATATCACCATCGTACGGGGACCCGCCGCCGTGGTTCAAGGACTAGACGTAGCCGTCAACGAGTCTAAAGGCCGGTGACAGGTAGGGAGACGGGCTAATAACGAGGACCACCACGACGATCAAAAACGCCCCACCGCGCCGCGCACGTCCCGCGACGTGAGGTGGGATGTCGTCTGCCCGCATGGGTTTCCGTCTCTGAGACCCTCAGGAGAGTTGAAACGATATCCGTTAACGCGACGAAGAGGGGGAATCCCTATGCGGATGAACGAGGATCCACAGTAATTCCGCGCTCATGGGGCGACAATGCGGATCGAACCGTGCGCCCCACGCGCCTCGCTTGTTCGACCGATCAAGGCAAGAACCCATGTCGCCGCTGTAGTATAACCCCCCCTGGGGGCTTTTAGTTAGATTAGATCAACAACGGGATCCAATATTGTAGAGCCCGACGCTCTACAGTATCACCGCGCAGGTCCACGTGTACGCCACGGGTACGAAGGACACGCGCATACACGTACACACGTGTACCGCGCGCGAGCGAAGCACGCGCACATACGGGTACTACGTGTACTGTCACCCTCGACAGAGCTGACAGTATTACAGTATAGTGCCACGGTACTGTAGTGTTAGGTTACATTACTTTGTATATTAAATATGGAGCGGACCAGCGACGGTGCAGGGGGACAAGCTCGGACTTTTCCACCACCGACCGTCTTGGTCTGACTTCCCTCTTATTTTTAAGGTAACGTTCGCTAATGACCTTAGAGCGGCACCGTGCGCGGGTTGAGGACGCGCGCAGCACGCGCACGAGCCGGATCCGCCTCCGCCCGTCGGTACTGGATCGTTACCCAGTACCGCGCCGGGGCGTCGAGGCGTCGAACCGCTCGCGCGTACCGGCGTCCTCCCCGTTCCCGCTCTACCACGCTACCCGGGCCCGCTGCGCGGTGTCGTTAGCTGCTGTCCGGCTTCCCCCGTCTTCTCGCCCACCTCCAGGGTCTCGGTCGAAGTGTGCATGCACCCCTCTCGCTGGGGGTGTTCATGCTACAGCCGCGTGTACTCTCGCTTGGTGCCTCCTGGGAAAGCCACAGCAATACTGCCGCAAAAGGACGAGCCGGGGCGTGCCTCGACAAAAAAATATATAGCGGAGTGCTCGACGATTAGTGTCGTCACGCCCGACGGCGAGTAATTTGAAGATGGGCGAATGAAATTTGGAAATAGGACAAGTAGGCGCGTGAGCACGTGCTGGCCTACGACCTCGGAAACCACGGCCAAGAGAGTAGGGGAGTGGTATCCACGACCGAACGTTGAAGGACACGCTAACGCGAAAGAAAGGAGAATCGGCGCTCGCCATGAGGCGACTCACGGCAGAGGCCCTGGTAAAGAGACTACGAGGTGGAGAGACGAAAAATAGAGAAAGTTCTGTACGGCAGAAGAAGGAAGTAAGGAGAGGTCCTGATGAATGACTACGGCAAGGAACTCCCCACGGGAGTCCATCGCAGGACCAAGATGCCCCAGTGGGTTTAAAAAAGGAAGGGCTCGAGCTATCGCAGCACCTCGAGCACTGCTCCGGACCGTTCGGCGATGACGCCGGGCCCGATGCGTAGGGGTTTGAGGGGCAGTAACTCGGGTGCCGGGGCACTTCCGGTCCTACTTCGGCGAGCAGAGGCATCGCCACCGCCGCGCCCAGCGGCCGACGAGGCGCCGTGCAGGCCGCCGTCGCGGCCCCGTTGATCCGAGGGGGTTCGTACCCTCGGTACTCGTATGGGTCGCGCTTGGAATGACGAGGAGCGAGCAGAGCACCAACGCGGAGGGCTCGAAGCTCATTGCGCTCCCGACGGTAGCGATCCCGTTCGGCGTTGGATCGCTGGAGGGCGCTCGCCTGTCCGACGGAGGCTTCAGGCAGGGCCCCAATTTCGTGCTGTAGTCGACGTAAGTCCGACACATACGATTCGCCCTCAGAACCAACGGGGCGGGCCTCCTCGCTTCGTGATAGATATCACGCTGCGAGTGCACGCAGAAGGCCGCTGACCTGCCAAGGGCGATCCGTTGAGGCCCCCAAGGCCCATGCTAAGCCCGGAACGGCTCTGAAGTCGGCACGTGCCAACATGAGGTGACGAGTAGCAGACTCGTCGCGCGAACCTCCACTCTCTGGGGGGTGGAAAAGCGGAACCGAGAGGACGGAAGGCAACTCCAGGGAGCCGTTAACGCCGTTGCGAACGGTGAGAAGTTGTAATGGGATCGTGCCCTTGTCCGCAAGAGCCGCCGCCTCGCTATCCAAGTCCCGATAGCGCTTTCTTTGGGACTCTCGTGTGGCGAACCCGACGCCGCCACCGCGTACAGGACGGCCTAGGGAGGGCACTTTCGGAGTAAGGCGCGCGACAAGGCGTCTGCCGCCAGATGGTAGGCGAGGAAGGTGCTGCGGTCGCTGGTAGTGAAATCTGTCCAAGGGCGACGGTTGCGTTCCGGCACCGCGTCGGCGCGGGGCATCAATTCTAATACCGCCGTACACGACCAGGATACGTGCGCATAGCTCCGTTCGAGGGGGTGTAAGGGAACGCAGGGAGGTCTGCAGCTACCCTCCACGAACACTGCAGCACCTCCGGCGGTTGCACGTACAAGCGTTCCTGCACGGACACCTCGTTCATGAGGGCGTTTCCCAATGACCACGCCCATTCTCTTTCCAGGTTGTAAATCACGTCCGCGTAGACGGGGTGCCGCGAGTTGGTGCACAAGAATCCGAAGTGCTTTAGGATGAAGGGGAGAAGAGAATGCACTCCCAGGGAAGGGAGTCCCTCAATTAAGATGACGTGGAGGGGAGGGAACTCCCGGATGGAAAGCCCCTTCTCAAAGGAGGAGGCGCGAAGGACCCGCCCATCTTCTTCGTAAGATCGACGGTGGACGGCCCAATCATGTGGGGCGAGGGCGACGCCGTGCAAATGCATCAAGAAGCATGCGGATTTTTGCAGCGCAGCCCTTACCTTGGAATAGGCATACGGTAGGGGGCTGACATACAACCGCGACACGCCGGACAGGATGAATCGACGAGGACCGCTGCGGTCGGGGTCGGAAAAATAGGACGCCATGTGATGGACATAGTCGACCTCACCCCCGCTATACGCGAAGGTCCGTTCGCTGTGGATGGCGTCTGGAATCTGGCACGCCGCGCCGACGCCGTCCGCGGTGAGAGGCGCCGATATCAAATACGCTTCCTCCGTTCCACCTGCCTCTCAAACTCGACGAACGCGTAGCAGGTCGGGGCGGAGGCGAGCATGGGACAGTAGCTCGCCCACCGCCACCCGGGAACAGGCGAAACGGTGCCACGGATATCGAGGAAGCTCGACTGGTAGCGGTGCGAACAGCTCGAGGGGCGACCCGAACCACTTCGTCATGGCATCGTCTCTCTCCCCGGCCGGGAACAAGCCCCGAACGACGGCGGAGACGACTGAACGCGAGCCAGGGGGCGAGGAGGCGGGAACCAACTCCATCAACAGGGACGATTCCCCGGCGCCCTGCGACTTCTGAAAAAGCGGCAACGTAGCCCAGGGTCGTGACGTCAGCTCGAGCTGACGAGAGGAGTCTCCTCCATGCGGGACGGCGTTGACATCCAACGACGGGATTGCCCCGGACGGACCCTCGGGAGGCGCGGACATCGACGGATCAAGGGTAGAGCTGCACGGCAAAAACAAAGGCCCCCACGGGTGCCCGACGAAAATAAAATGAAGGACGCGGGGCGAGGGCGCGAGGAACACGCGGAGGAGTAGCAGGAAGTACGGGGAAGGCGGGATTGCGCAGTCGAGCGTGACGCCGCCGGTGATAAGAAGAAGACGGCACGACAGGGTAGCAGAGGCCCGATGGCGGGTTGGGCACGGCCCCGAAGGGAGGGACGGCGTGCTCACGATCTCGGACACGTCCCGGTTAGTTACGAGGATCGACATGGTCACCTCTCCAAGCCGCTGTGAACGCGAACGGTCACCCTTAAGGGGGCCCCTGTAGCATAATTGCCAACCACTGTATATTTGACTTAGAATTAGATTTACTCTGTAAGGTACGAACCTTGCAGTCCGCACTCGCGCCCATCTTACAGCACACGTGCCCGCCCGCACACGTGTACGAACCGTGTGCTGTCAGCCCCGTTGGCTGACAGTGTTACAGTGCGGGACGACCCGCACTGGTTACAGTAGTACTATACGCTACTGTAGCTCGGTACTGTAATATAGTATGATACTCGACCATATATTAATACTAGGAGGGGGTCGATGGCGGTCGGGACCAAGGTAGCTTGGGCAGGATCTTTCACCGTCGAGCTACCCTCCTGCTTACTGTAATTAGCGCGACTCCACAGACCGCGCGTTAGAGAGGAACCGCACGGGTCGGGACGGGCCGGTACGCGAGCGAGCCGGGATCGGCCTCTGCCCGTTAGCGCTGGTACGTCACCCATCGCTGCTCCGGGGCGTCGAGGCTTCGATCCGCTCGCACGTGCGAGCGTCCTACCCCGACCCGTTCTACTACACCGCTACCGGGCCCGTGCCCTGTTCTGTAAGCAGGTAGAGGCCCCGCCTTCCCGCCCATCGAGTGTACCGTTGAACTGTTAGCAACACCACCTTCGCCTGTGGGATGTTTATGCTACAGTCGCAGGTCTGAGGTTACAAAAGTCGGTATTGTCGGGCTTCTATCATGTGCCCATGACACTGCGCCTTGTACACGCGCTTTCATTGCGTTTTCGCAATTAGAAATGATAGGAGGCGGACAATAAACAACTGCGATGTACATGATACTATCTTCCGCTGCACCTACCTAGATGCAGTAGTTAACTGCTAGAACAAGCATTTGATGCAATAGTTGCCCATTGTGTCCTTGTGGGATATACTCCGGGAAATGAGTGTCTCCAACGGTACATGTATTGACATCCACGGTCGCCCTTCCAATTGACTTGTCAAGACTTGACTCAGCCACACTGGTCTTAATTTCCAAACTTGAAAACCACTCACAGCATTCGTCGACAGGGAATTCTTGAGCATTAGACTGATTGAATTTTAGCTTAGTAATATCAATTATTCCAAGTACATCCTGGGAACAGGCAAGCCACCCAATCTCAAGCATCGCCATTATACAGCACTCGCACAAGCAAAGTACAAAATCTTTTGCTGAAACTGCAGCAAACAAAGCCCTTTTGTTTGACGTGCCCGTCATCATGGCTTCAGTAGACCTTGATGAGCTGAACCAGCTTTTTGATAAGGACTGTAATGTCTCCAATACTGTTTTCTCGGGAGGATCAGGTTGCAGTGGCAGACCCACATAATTACGAACGTTCCTATTCAGAAGAAGTACCGTTCCTGCACTAGTACCAGTAACTCGAAACTGGCGTAAAAGAAACCAGTCAGTGCTCCTCTGCCCAATTGTAAGGACTTGGCAATGGTCCAGACGGTGACGTTCTATTCTTCTTTCTCGGTGGCTGGCTGCCTAGGAGGGTTGACAAGTCTTCCAAAGTCATCTCGTTTTCCAAACAGGAAATGATTAACCGGTGCTGTTTTCGGAACGGGAATCCAAGTCTCTAAACCTTCTCGTACGGAGGAAGGGACTGTGTACATAAACCTTACCAAATTGCTGTACTTATCGGTTCCTATCTCCAGTACGGAAATGGCAGCGATTTGGGAATTTATAGAAGAGCTTGCAGAGTCACAAGAATTGATAGAATTGACGTTTTTGTTGCAAAAAAGAAGCCGGACCCCAATCTGGGCCATCATCAATAATAAATGCCCGGCGGCAGTCGGCGAGATTTTGACTGGCTGGATGTTCTAAAGCTTGATGTTCGGAAGTGCCTTCTTCAGAAACTGCCCCTACGAAAGAACACCGAACAGCCGCATTATTGGCAGCTGCATCAGGTACACGTATGGATTCAGAATATCTGGACGCTTCATCGTCGTATCTTCCGACGTTTAAGTATGAGCTGCCCACAAAAGGATAGCATCGCAATAGATGATTCGGAAGAAATGTAATAGAACCAATTCCATGTTGCAGAAGGATGCAAATGAGGGACAAATCACCGTATACTCGGTCTGCAGTGATAATTTGACCATGTAATGATAGCCATCCCATTAAACATTTGAACAACTTTGCCATGTTAGTTGAATGCCATTTTCCACGACGACGGTAGTGAACCATCAAAGTGACTTTAACCAAAGCGTCTGGGACGGCTTCGGCTGTATGTCCCTCAAGATCAGCCTTCCGTGAGCTTAACGTCTTTACCTGGTTATCTCTGGCACGTGTGCTATTAAGATCATAGTCAAGCGTCGCAAAGGTTTAGATGGCCGTTAGAATTTTTCTGCGCCATCCTGAAGACTGCGCTTTCAAACCGGGAAACACTATGCGTCTGGTCGCGTTGAGCTAGCCAATCGTTCTGTTCAGATTGGGTGCAGCCGGTGGCTGAGTGATACCGAATGTTCTGTCCAATGTACGGCATACGTTCGAGTGGCGAAGCCATCAAACCAAGCTCTGCAAGCAACGAAATGGTCCGAGACAGACTAAGGCCAGTTGAGTGTGACAGTAACAATGTTGAGACGAATCGATAAAGGTCACTCATACCAATTGTAGAAGAAGGAGTTTCGAAAAGAGCGATTCGCTCGTTCATCCAAATCCTGCACTGTTGCAGTAGTTCTTTCAACACAATGACAAGATGCTCTGTACGCGTGGAGGGTGAACTGTGAGCCAGCGGTTCATTTTTGGTGTTTCCGACGGCTGAGCGGACGAACAGTCGAGTGCGCTCCGATAAAATGCTATTACAATACCCTCGTTTCAACATTACCGTATGAAGTTGCCGCTTTTGAGGCTCCATCATCGGGAAGGGTATTCGTGGTTTCGCCCTGTAGCCGCAGCTCCTCTTCGTACGCCCCTGCCTCGTCCTCTCCCTCTTCCTCGTCCCTTTGCTCTTCTTCTAGCAATATTGCGTCCTCGTACGCTTTAATCTGTATTCATGACTGTTTCCTGCTTTGTGACGCTCTAGCTGCAGCCATTTGGCTTTCTGCGGTCGTGGTTGTTCATGCCGCGGGTGTTGGCGGTTTAGAACCCACAAGATCAGGCTCTTCTTGGACGACAGACGCCGTAAGGAAGACGGCGGGCGGCAACAGGAGTTAGGCGCACGCAGAGGGGCGTGGCTGTGAGAAGCTAGAAATTGAAGTTTATTTGTTTATCCCTAAATCTGGAAAAAGGGAAATTATCCGTTCGACGCGCCGGCGGGAAATCCGGCGAGATAAAAGTCCGACGGCGGTATCCCGGCCGATCCTCGGGAGTACCTTGCTACCCTCTGACAGTGCCTGCGAAAAAGTCTCGAGACTCTCAATCCCAAGTATCCCGTCCTCTTCACTCTCGCAACTCCTTTCCCCAGCCACTGCGCGCGACGAGCGCGGTTACTACTAACCTCATCGTTCCCGTTCTTTCACAGTGGCAGCTCTTCCTGAAATCCGTTTTCAATATTTAAAGTTGTGTTGGGAAGTTTAGCACCAGACGCAGAATGAATAGCATGATTGAAAGAAAATGTGGCTTCAATTGGCTCCTAAAAAGGGAAAAAGGAACGACTGTTTTGTGTCCCCATGGTACATTGCGATCCTCCGGAAATTATTTTTTGTGTCCGAGTCATATTTTTCTTTTTTGTGCACAAAAAGTGAGTTTTGTCACGGAAATGCTTGGGCACACACTGTGCGTCCCCCTAATATACGCACGATTTGTACTCACTGCACGCCGACGATGACGCCGTCAAAGCTGTAGTGTACTTTGGAACATATATGGGAATTTTTGGTTTCATTCAGAAGTACACTGGAGTGTACTTTACGAACAGTAGGGATATTGGGCCATAATTTTGCCAGCCGTGAGACAATACGTAGAGTCTTTTAAAATTAAGGTTTGGACAAACCGATGCCTCCAGTACCACAAAGCTAACTGACGTTACTGTAGAGAATGAAAATACCAGAGTCTTCTGGACAGCAATCTGTTGCATTCCAGTCCTGGGCACAACTAACCAACGCCTCACGGCCAACATTTCCATGAATGCCTCTTTTTTTCAGATCTACGCGCCATTGGCAATCCTGCCATGGTAACACCCTCTTCAAACTCCTCCTGCACTTTTTCCATGCCTTCGGGCACACTCGTACCAATATGTTCCTGTCCTTTCTCGTCCAGCCACTTCACCACAGATATACGGCCGTCATCCACAAATAAGTAGGGCCAGCTAGTCGGCTTCTTGGCTTTTTCAATGATCAGTAAGTTCACTATTGCCTGAGGGTTGCCGTCTAGAAATGTGCTCGTAGGCAAACAGACTAGAAGAATGACCCCCACAAAAATAGGTAGATACATAATCTTTAGCTTGGTGGAAGAGAACGAACCAACGATTACTCCACGTTTTTCAACAAACGCTTGTTCTTCAAGGTTTTGCACAACTCCTAACGTGCTGTTACCACCAACGAATCCTGTCGCTTCCGCAGCCGCAAGCCCCAGCTCAACCACATCAAGATTACTACACCCGCTGAACGACCGTATGTTTGGATCCGAAAGAGTGCAGTTCTTCGCGGCGGCCCAGTCTAAGAATGCTTGCATGAACACCTCATTGACATTGTCGTCGAGCTTAGTAGCAAGAACGTTTTCAAAAATGTGCCTAAACTGAATTTTGGACATGATCGTAGCCCCTCCTGCCGTATATATCATGAGGAGGGTGCTGCCTCCACGTACAAATTTATAGTCAACGTTTCCATTCAGGGGCTTCTGATTCGTAGGTGTCACAGAAACGCACGACGAAAAGACACCACCCAGTTGTTCTCTGCGCTTGTCGGGCGTTGAAATTAGGCAATTTCCACTTCGGACCCTCGTCAGGCCATCGTGTGCGTACTTGACGACTACACCGACATTGTCGGATTTCAATGGAGTCACTTCTTGGCTAAAAAAAAACAGTAGAGCGAGCTGTAATGCAACTGCTAACCCGTTCAACAGGACTGCCTTGCATATGCGCCTCCTAGCGACTTGCCGGGACGGTTTCATACTGGTATTATTAGCCTTGCAGATGCTGAGTTCGGGTTGCAGTCTGAGCCACTTTATCCAGGTGGTGAGATCGAAGATTTCATTGTACGCGACCATATCAAAGTAGTTGCCGACTTGGAGTTCGTTTGCCTCTCCGCGATGACGAAGCATGGTGACGATGACTATATTGATGAGATAGATGATGATCAGAGTGAAGAGTGAAATGAAAGAGTTTTCCAATTCTTCATTGCTGAAGAAGACCTCGGAAATGGGGAGCGAAACATTGATAGGTATAGTATTTTGCTCCATGATGCTGTTTTCAAGAGCGGGTCCCACAAATGATGAAAGCTTAAGCTTTGGATGTGACTGCTTGTGATGTAGAGACTGTGCAAGTGGGCGATGGTCTGAGACTCCACATGATGTATTTAAACTATCTTGGGATATCCCCACGATTTTGGTGTTGATGCAACAAACACGCTATTTGCTATTATCATCCGGTTAAGATTCGAGATGCGTGTCTAGAAACCCACCAGCCTCCGGTGTAAGGTGATTTCTGTTTCCAGAATGTAAATGTTTGAACGTGGTAGAGACAGTACGTAGTACGTACTGTCGAGCTATTTTTCCGACCTGTACGTACTACGTACAGGTCGGAAAAATAGCTCTTTGCAGCTAACTGGCGAGGATGTCTCGGAGGATCCGTGGATATCTACGAACAAAAGGGTATGCGCCTTCAGTCCGGTGCGACAAAGAAACAAACAGAACGGAGGTCATTGGCCAGCAGAAGGAGGGACAAAACGGTAGGCAGCAATGACTGGTGATTGTTGATAGCACATCAGCAATACGACAACAGTGACTTACCCACACCCTCACTAAGTATGGTAAGTAGGAGAGTTCATGAGCCCTGTGATGAATATTACTTTTTTCCGGTCATTTTCAGGAAAGTCGGGCCAAAAAGCTTTCGTGAGAAATCTTGACTGCATGTAAAGTTTACCCTTGGAATTGAAAAGCCCTGAAGATGAACAGTAAAGCTGCCCTCCGCACCAGAAACATGTTCTGTTTTGTAGTAACGTACAGCCGAAATGGCCTTCTCACAGCCGAGCGGTACTGTGCCGCATACAATCATCGGATCAAGACGCAAAACAACCTGTTGGCACCCAGTCAAGTCAACTGGAGCTGGACACTATACGCGCACGGGATGCATTTTCGTCACCAACAATAATTATAGTCTGGAAGCAGGGCGACAAAGTTGGGAAGTGGCCTCATGAGACTCAAATAGTCGTGTAAACATTGTTGAAGAAAGTGGGATTGTGTCCTTTTCTCCCTTCTGTTTATAGTTGCTACTCTTGTATTTATAAGACTATGACTTCCATGTTTGTAAAGGAATAAGTATCGGAGACGACGAACCAATTTCATGTCATGGAGAGGAAGGGTAACTATTTGCGGAGTGTCCAGGACATTGTCGATTATTATCTGACATTTGACACGTCTTGTTATTTGGCAAGTCTACAAAACATTATGTGTATTTCTAAAATCGCCTCTTCCGCATCCGCTGCCCTCCATCGAGACTTTCCGGCAAGGGCCTGTATACTATAATAGCGCATTCGTCTACAGTGCTACATTATCTACTCCTGAGACGCTGGACGAAATCAACGTGGTTAAAAATTCCCGTCCTTCTTGATGAAAGATTCATTACAATCCAGCCACAACTCTGCGTCTTTCAATAAATTTATCATCAAGGGCATGCCTCACCCTTATTTTCTGTTACCAGGAACAAATCCTCTCGCCATGCCCAATTCCATCACAACGAGATGTTCACACCCCCTGAACATCCGTGTATTGGTAACCCAAAGAATACAGTTCCTCGCAGCGCCCCTAACTGAATTGCTTGTACAAATGCATCGTTGAAATCTTCGTCAAGCATGGCAGCCATCACTTTTCGATAAATGTGCTTGAACTAATTTTTAGGGTGACCGAAGCCTACTGTCGTGTACTTGACCAGCCAAGGGATCACCTAGTTACTCTCTGCGCTCATCAGGCAATAAAACAAAACAATTTGTAATTCCGATCATCGTGAGACTATCGTCTGCGTATTTAAAGACAAAGCCAACATGACTTCAATAGACTAAATTATTTGCTGAAACCAGAAAGCAGTGCGAGTTGGAATGCAGAATGCATTCCAGCTAGGTAAGAGAAATATTGGTTGCCTACGCCATGCAGTTCAGAGGCTCTCGCGGGTAGAGGTTTCCCAGGCCCAGTCAAACATAAGGGATCCGACGGTGTCCGAAAAAGCCACTCGCTTTCATGTTCAGCGAGTGGACCGCCACCACCGCCGCCTCAACCCACTCCGACTCCGTGCTGGAGCACCCCGTCGGCGGCGCCGCGGGCATTGTCGACGCCCTCGTGCACGCCGTGCAACGCAACGCCTCGGTCGTGCGCACCAGCGCGCCTGTCGATAAAATCTTGGTCGAGGGCGCGGGGGACGCGCGGAGGGCGGTTGGTGTCAGGTTGAAGTCCGGGGAGAAGGTCATGGCGAAGGAGGGCGTGATTAGCAACGTGTCCTCGTTGGACTTCCCCTCGCTTTTCTCGGACGAGGCGCGCGAGCCCAAGGCGGCCAAGTCGGCCGACACGCCCATGTGCCCGTCGTTCGTGCACCTGCACCTGGCCATCGAGCTGACTCCGGCGGTGCGCGCCAAGATCCCCTACGCGCTCGAGGCCAACTACGTGTCCGTCGAGGACTGGTCGCGCGGGATCGCGTCGCCGGACAACGTTGTGCTGGTGTCCGTGCCGACGGTGCTGGAGCCGGGGCGCCGGGACGGCTTCGCCGTCGTGCACGCGTACACGCCCGCGACGGAG
>NW_005179046.1:228045-230844 GCF_000350225.1 Chondrus crispus | reverse complement strand
CGGGCGCCCCCGCACCCGGCAGTGCCGGGTACGACAGTATTGAGGACAGAATGCAAGGCGACGTCAGCTCCTGTAGTCGGTGCGCGGAGCAGGGACTGTTCAGAGGAGAATGCCGATTCCGGTCGCAGCTTCCTGTGATTTAGACACTACAGTGGTGTGGCTCTACGAGCCACACCTACTCCACTGTAGTGTCTAAATCACACGGTAAGATATTGTTGATGACGCTCTCCAGAGTACAGTAGGTTGGTATTGTTTGTTGTTCAGTTTTATTGCGTTGATGATTGTTGTAATGCCACTGTTGCTGATGTTACTGATGAGACTAAAACCACAAACTGGAATGCAACCGACTGCCGGACAGAAGTACAGCAGTCCATTGCATTCCAGTCCCGGGCACAACTGATCAACGCCTCACGGCCAACACTTCCATGAATGCCCCTCTTTTTCTGACCTATCCGCCATTGGCAGTTCTGGCATTGGCAGTTCTGTCATGGTAACACCCAAATCAAACTTCTGCACTTCTTCCATGCCTTCGGGCACACTTTTGCCAATACTGTACACCTAATGTGCTGTAACCACCAACGAATCCTGTCGCTCTCTCGGCAGCAAGGCCCAGTTCCACCACATCAAGATTTCTACACGTGCTTAATGACGGTATGTTTGGATCCGAATGAGTGCAGTTCTTCGCCGTGGCCCGGCGTAAGAACGCTTGAATGAACACATCGTGGACATTGTCGTCGAGCCTAATAGTTAGCTTCTCTTGAAAAATGTGCGACAACCCAATTTTGGACGTGATCGTACAATAGCCCCTCCTGCCGTGTAGGAGAGACTCTAGACCTTGGGTCGTCTTTACTGGGGACATGAGCGACGACGGTGTTAAGTACTGTGGGAGTGATATGTACACGTGTAAGATACTACAAGGAGTGGAGGATGATCGGTGGCGGCATTAAGCGGAGAAAATTAAGATACGACAGTCGCCGCGCTTGATGGTGGCGTTGCGGTCATTTGGAGCGTGGAGAGTTGATGATTGAAGATCGCCTATAGTGATAACAAAGAGGACGAAGAGGACGAAGTGTGGATTGTCTTCATTGCGGAGCATAAAGGTGCAGCTGTCACTGGTGAGGCATCTATAGTGCCATAGCTTGAGGTTGTTCGCGAGACCTGAGGTGAATATTTTGCACGCTTGTTTGGTGCCGTAGATGTTGCCTGTTAGTACACCAACATGGCCGGGGTGTTTGTATGACTCGTCAGCTGCGGGGGTTGGTGCACGTATATTGTTTCTTCCGGGCCGAGGATTTCGTGGAGAAATGCGGACTCTAGGTCCCAGTGTTCAGCGATAAGTGCGGTGCCGGCAGCGAGGGCGAGGGCACAGCGGACAGCATCTCGGTCGGCAACGGGGGTTGAGATTTTGTCAGGGTCGTAGTGGACGTGAGGGATTTGTTTGTCGCCGCGAGCTGTGCAGCGAGTTTTCCGGGAGATTACATCGTCGGTTTCATGGCGTTTGAGGCGCAATGTGAATTTGAGCGGGAGAAGGGTGGATTTGGGAATGTACGAGAGTGTGCCGTGTTTTTCAAGGCTGGCCAGTTCGGCGTTCCGTGAGTGTTCCCATAGGTGGGAGTCCGGTGCTCGGCGCGCCGCGCGACGGGAGCGTGGATTTGTTGCCGTGTCGCCGGGTTCTGCGTCGTAGTTCAGGGTGTTGAGGCAGAATGTGGGCATGGACATGAGGGTTTCGATGTGATCATCGAGTATGATGGTGGGGGTGCAGATGTTGTTGTGGTTCTGTAGAACGGGGGAGCTGTTGTGGGTGGGGGGTGGGGGTAATTGTTTTCTGGATTGGGTGGGGACGGAGTCCCTGTGGGGATCGTACGAGATAGAATCGGAAGCTCGACAGCGGATGGTTTTCTTGGTAGAGAGGTTCCAGGTGACGTAATGGGTGGCGTCTGCGCGGTATAGATAGCGGTGGAGTTGGGCACGGGGTTGGAGCTTTGTTTTTGGTGCGGGGTTGGTTACGTATCCGTGTTGTCCGAAGGGAAGTAGGATAGTGATATTGACTGGTGTGGGAGACCGGAGGCTCTCTGGTAGTTGTTTGCTGAAGCGATGGGGTGTGTGATTGTATTTGTCTATGTAATCACGAGCAGCATATTCCCTGAACTGTGGGGGCATGTTAGAGGAGGACAGTGCCGCGCGGACATGATCAAAAATTGTGCGATTGGCTCTCTCTGTGCGGGAATGTTCTTGCGGGATGTGGGGCATGGTGGTGTGGAGGGTGATGTGTTGGTCGGTATAGTATGCACGGAGGTCGTGCGAGATATACTCTTTCGCATTGTCGCTTGTGACATGGCGGACTGTGTGTCCGTGAATTGGTTTGATCGACGTCAAGAATGATTTGACGTGGGTAGCGGCTGTAGTGCGTGTTGGGTGGAAGAAGGCAAATAGCTTGCGGCTGCCTTCGTCTATGAAAGTTATCATGTAGCGATTGTTGTTGGGAGAGAGGGGTGTGATGGGGCCGCACATGTCCGTGTGGATGTGTTGTCCCGGGGGTGCCTGACGGGGGTGGCTGTGGAATGGGGCACGGGAATTTTTCCCGACAAGGCAGCCAGTGCATGTGAGGCGGGGTGGAGTGGACTTGAGGGCAGGGGGCAGTCCGGGGGCTAGGTTGTGTGTTGCCATGTAGTGTAGTTTCTTTGGGTGTATGTGGCCCAGTTTGAGATGATAGTTGTGGTGGGCGAGGTCGGAGGCAGATGGGGGTTTGCTGAGGGGGGGCGGAGATGGTTTGCGGGGTGTGATCGTTATCTTGGAGGG
>NW_005179046.1:226425-227959 GCF_000350225.1 Chondrus crispus | reverse complement strand
CGTGGTAGGAGCACCATTTGCCGCGCCAGTGGTTGGGGCGGCGGGCGTTGCGGTTGCCGCGGGGAGGGTTGTACTGGCCGTGCGGGCGGGGTTGAGGTGGGTGTGCTTGGTGGGCAAGTTGGGGTGTTTGCCTTGACAGATAGTTTTCTGCGTGGAGAAGGTGTGCTTCTATTTGTTCGATGGGGAGGAGGCTGGATTGGGCATGGAGGGTGAGAGCGATCGGGTTGTAATCCGGGTGGTCACGTAAGCCGTCCAGGAGAAACTGTGCAGCGGTGCCTTTGTCCTGTATGCCAGGATAGTTGACGGCACGCATCCGGGTCCGTATGTTCTTGTGGAGTGTAAGGTATTCGAGCATAGGGGTGCCGGGGTGCAGAGTTGTCTCGCGAGCGAGGGCGGTCAGCAGGTAGGGAGCATTGCTGGGGTTTGCGGTGGTAATCTCGTGGAGTCTGTTGCATAAATCGTAAGGAGAGAGAAGGAGGTCGTCGTCAGAGAGGAGGGATCGAACTTCTTCGGACAGACTGTGGAAGATAAGGGCAAGGGCAAAGCGTTTCTGGCGTGTGTGAGATCGGATGTCTTCTGTGTCAGTGGGGAGGGGAGGGTTGTTGTCCAGGTGGCCGTCGCAATTGTTGATGGAGGCTACGAGGATCAGGTTGTTGTGCCAATAGTTGAAATTGGTGAGTGTCAGTTGAGTGACGGAAATATGGGGACCGTCAGGTGTGGGCGGGGATGCCATGGTGGGTGGATGATTGGTGGTAGTTGGGGACGTGGAGGGGGTGTAGTAGGTCAGGGATAGTGGGGGAGTCTCAGGAGAAGAAATGGTTGGTGTGGGGGGTGTGCGGATCGGCCGTGGGCCGGTTTTGGCGGTTGTGTGATGTGATGATCGGCCGTGGGCCGGTTGGGGTGCTTGTGTGAGGTGATGATCGGCCGTGGGCCGGTTGGATGAGGGTTGAGGGAAAGGGGATGAGGGGGGTGGGCAGTGGAAGCGGGAAAGGAAAAGGGCCTATAACCTGTAGGAGAGACTCTAGACCTTGGGTCGTCTTTACTGGGGACATGAGCGACGACGGTGTTAAGTACTGTGGGAGTGATATGTACACGTGTAAGATACGACATGCCGTATACAGAGTAAACTCTCGATATAGAGACACCGCGCTATAGTGACTTTCGTCGTTACAGTGACTACTTGGCTGCTAGGCTCCCGCCACATGTCCATTTCCGAAGCGCAATGGGCGATTTGATTTTGTATAGTGACATGGAGCTCTACAGTGACTTTTCTGGTACAGTGACCGCCAAATTGGCCTTGTCACTGTACATGACTTGCTTTTTTATTTATTTTTAGGGTGTTTCTCATACATCCGCGGAATCAATCGGTTCCGTTCCAACTTGGCCCGATGTCGAAGACATAAACTCACTAATCTTCCGTTGGCGTGAGGTACGCCGGCGGTGGACACCTACGTGGTCACCCCCCTCCCCCCCCCCCCCTCCAGAAAAGGCCCGGAGAACGGCACCCCGAGAATTTTCAAGGAGCTCATGTTCA
>NW_005179046.1:185525-226156 GCF_000350225.1 Chondrus crispus | reverse complement strand
ATCCCATCCTGTTACTTTCATTGCTACCTCCACGTCAGTGGGTATTCCAGCATTTCCGGTATCCTTAAGCCATTTTTCTCCTGCGCTTCGCGCCGCAGAAGCACGTTGAGAACAAATGGCTTTCCCTACACTCAGGGATGAACCATGTTGCGGCCTAAAAGCCGGATCCGCCACACCCTTACAACCGTCACGTAACTCAATCACCTGCTGCCTTTGAAAAGGTGCTACAACACCCGTAGAAAGCCATCCATTCAGCACGACCGTCTTCGGTACCATGTTCCACACTTTTGTCATCATATAGACAGCGTCATAAAGGGTAACTGCCTGGTTGATTTTAAAAGGCTTTCGCTGTTCCATACGTTGTTTCATTTGTTCATCAACAAATGTCAAAATGTGGCTGACAAGAAAGCGCTGGAACGCACATTTGAATGAACCACCAATAGCTGCGTCCACAGGTTGTAAACATGAGGTCATGTTTGGTGGTAGAAAAATGGAATTGTAGTTGTGATGAGGCTCATAATCTATAGCATGAGCTGAGCAGTTGTCAACAATGCTCGTTATAGAACGACCCTGTAAACGTGCCATTGTATTGAAATCTTTCACGATGCGATTCCATTTCACCTGTGTATTCCACGCATTCGATTGGGATGTGCAAAAAACTCCCAGGTCACGCAGAGGATCAAAATGAAGAGGAAAGCTTCGCGGTCTATGAGATTTCCCAATAATTGTTAGAGGGGCCTTGCTCCCATCCGCGAATACAGTTAGAACAGCCGTTAGCCTATTTTTGACGCGTACGTATGTCGGTAGTAGGGCAGTGGGGCGGATCGCCGGACTCGGAAATGATCTAAATAGAACCGCAACCTCATCTGTGTTACAGATATCATAGATGGAGTAAATAGCCAACTGTTTCTGTTTCTCAACCTGGGCTTGTTGCACGGTTGCCGCATCGACCAGCCCACTTTGTCCCGCACCACGTTTGCTAATAAAAACATTCCTAAACACCAAATTCGTTACCCACTGTGAGCTTGCTTTGAAACCTGTAAGGCCTTTAACCTCAGCTTCGAGTTGGGCCTTGTCCATTGATTCTGATTCGTCAACTGACGAGAGCTGCTCATTGAGTTTCTCCACCATCTTGTCTCTGATTTCCATGGCAGCGCGCTGAACGACATCCTCCCTGAACAATGACTCCCCCCGCATATAGACCATTCGATCATGCATGTATCTGTGAAGGTCAAGTTCCAATTTTGGGAAGAATCCTTGCTTTAAGCGCGTCATTTTAGCGATACGTCGCGTGTTGACGTCTAAACCCATAATATTGTTTGCTCGTTTGTGCCAAGCAAACACAGTTGGCCTCGATACGTGACACTTCTCCGCGATTTTCGCATGGGACCAGGGACGTTTGGTACTGTCGTTGACCTTTGCGGGTCCAAATGATCCATCACTCTCTGCTCCAAGCAAGTCAAGGGCTTCTTTCTTCGTTTTCAAAGGGGTTTGTTGGCGTTTCGGAGCCATGGCGAGAGAGGGATGTGAAAGACGTAAGCAACAGAATGACAAACAGAATGACCAACAGAGAGTTGTAACACCATCACAGGATGTTTAATTCAATAAATGATAAACAGTTGGTGCACTTCAGGGCTTCAGAAGCTGTCCGATTGCAACGTTTATAGAGTATTGAAGCTTATTGTTGTGCATCGTTTAATTATCGTTGTGCTACAACGGTCTGCGAAGGATTTGGAATGCTCAATAATGGCTATGGAGAGATCGTAAACGACTCTGTCGTTTGCTAGTGGAGAATGAGTATCCGTTGCAGGAACTGAGCTCAAAAAAAGAATCCGTTACGCCTCACCAGCTCAGATTCCAACCTACACGTGGCCACCTTGCAAGCCCTACAGTGACTCACCCGCTACAGTGACTCTGCCATCAATTTCGGGCCGCCACAAATTTTGTCACTATATCGAGAGTTTACTCTATAAGCAAGTTACTTGGTGAGGAGGGTGCCGCTCCCACGTTCAAATTCATAATCAAGTCTTCCACTCAGAGGCTCCTGGTTCGTAATTGTCGCAGAAACACACCACTAAAAGACACGTCCCAGTTGTTTTCCGCGCTTGTCGGGCGTTGGAATAAGGCAATTTGCAATTCGGACCCATGTAGTGACGACTACACTGACTGATAATTGCTGGAACGAGAAGTGGGTATTTCCGGTGCCTTTAAATTGAAGATTTCAATAAAAGCTCTATAAATGGTAGGACTGTACAGTGTTGTGCAACCCTACTGTAATAAGAAATATTCAATTGAAAGGCACTGGAAATACGGACTGCTGCCGGGATACGAGACGCGCTGTTCCTGTTGTCACTCTCCGTGCTACAAGAGGACACGTATGCGTTGTCACACGGGGCAAGAGGCCCGAGAGGTGATATTTTAAGGTTTACGCTAGGAGAATTCTGCAATAGTTATGACGAAGAAGTGACGAAGAAGTGTAAGCCCATTGCAGAATTCTCCATTGCAGAATTCTTTAATTGAATTGCAGAATTGTAGTTTACGCCACACCGAACAATCTAGAATTCTGCAATAGCCATGAGTAATAGTAGAGAGGCAATTTCGAAACAGTATGCAACCGCCAAAGCGAAACGGTATGCACTCCTGAGCACAGGATCGCCTTCTCGGTCAAGGGACGCAGGTTTTAGGCAGCGACACAACCCATGAGCGGTCGATTGCGAGATCACAATTCGCGCGTGGCCGCGCGGCGCGCGACTATGTCGCGTGCGGTGTTGAATGCCTCCGTGCACAAGCGGGGTACAGATCGAGGCTCGGCTCTGGCCTCGTCAAGTGCGCTTCTCAACATCGCGCAACGCTACGCGCAGCACAAGAGGGAGCGCTCTCGCTACGCACGCCGCACCCTCTCGATCTCGTTCACTGAATTCTATGTCTTTTTTGGTTCTCTGCCGGACGCCTCGTGCCTATCCCTTTTTCGGTTTCGGAAAGAGGCCGTGCATCGCTTGACGTCTATTTTTGCGTGGCCGATCCAGATGACCAAGACAAAAAAACTATTATGCGGTTTCCCCGCTTTTAGCGACATGCGTCGTTTTGCGTAGGCTGGCAAGCCCTGCTCGCTGGACAGATGTGGAGTTGTTGTTTGGAAAGCACGCGTCGCAGCTCTCGGAAATATTCTGGGAGGGGTTGGAGTTCTTCCTACACGCCCGTATGCACCTCATTACTGAGGACATGAGTGCAGAGCTCATTGAAGCCAAAGCCCCAGCTTGGGCGGCGGCGGTGAGTGATAAGAGCCATGCGCTCGATAATTGCGTGGGCTTCATCGACGGGACGTTGATTGCGATCGCGCGACCCAGTGGCGACGCCTCTCTTCAACAAGTTGCCTACAATGGGCACAGGCGCAAACACGGGCTGAAATTTCAAGCGGTTACAAGCCCATGTGGGCTTATTTTGCATGCCTATGGCCCCATGGAGGGGCGTCGCCACGATTGGACGATGTACAGTAGAAGTGGCCTCGATGAGTCACTGGAGCAGCTTCTGTCTGTCTATGGGCACCAGTATTGCCTGTACGGCGACGCCGGGTACAACTCACGGGCGTTCATGGAGGTGCCGTTTCAGGGCTCGCATCTGAGCGACAACCAGCGGGCCTTCAATAAGGCTATGGCGCTGTCAAGGGTCTCGGTGGAGTGGCTGTTCAAGGAGGTCAAGCAGTACTGGACCGCAGTGGACTTTAAAAGAAAGCTGAGGGTCCGTGAGGCGGCTGTGGGCTCCATATATCTTGCGAGCATGCTTCTGACGAACTTTCGGAACTACGTACATCCGAACCCGATTTCGCAGTATTTCAACTGTCTGCCCCCGTCTCTTGAAGAGTACGTCTCGCACAAAGGATAAATAGTGCTCCATTCTCCAATGCTCGAAATAGAAAGGCGTGAAGTGTGTGAGATTGGGAGGCAAGTGTGGCTCATTGCTTCCCTCTCTCTAGGGTTGCCCTTTATTTTAGCGCTTAGCAAACAGCCTAAAGCCGGAAATAATACAGCAAGGTTACTTCTTGGAGGAGAGCATCTCCATCATGAGCTTGAACTTCTCGAGCTCAAGGCTGCTGTGTGCTTCGCGGTTCTCACGACGGTCTTCGCGCTCGCGCTCGCGCTCAACCTTATCCTCGTTCAGGCGGTCACGCTCGAGCTCTAGGCGCTCCCGCTCAATCTCAACGCGTGCCATGTCCGCACTGCGTATCGTCGCCGCAAAAGCGCATAGGTCATCACCTTCTGAAGGTGCAATCTTGCGCCTTTTCGTCGAGACAGGGGCCTCCGCATCGGCGCCGACGTCGACATCGGCGTCGGCATCGCTTGCGCCGCCTTCATCGAGAGCAGCCCGGCGGTTCATGGCCATCTGCAGCAGCCTTCTCCCACATTCCTCCTTCTTCTCTTTCCTCCCCTCTTTCGCCAACTTTTCGGAGCTCTTCTTCGCGTGGGCGTCGCCACGCGCCTCATTCATACTTGCAAGGATGTCATCAAGCTCGTCCAGACCTCCACCAAGTCCCGAAGCCGCCCGCTCGCGTTTGTCCTTCTTATCGTATGTTTCTTGGAGCTTCCGGTACCTGTCTCGTATGCTCTTGCCAGACACGACACACGACAGCGCGCCAGTTTTGTTGGCGCAGCACGCCGCCTTTTCGAAGCGGTTGCGCGCGGCACCGTACGGCGCTACATGCGCGCCTGCTGCACACACCTTCTTAACGATGACGAGATCGTCCTCGCTCGTGTACTTCGCTTTGCACCCCGCCGCACGCGTCTTCGACCAGCTTGTAATGTCGATTGTCTCCTCCGAGTCCGTCAGTTCCGGAGACTGAGTACCGACAGCCTCCCCTTCCTCCACATCATGGATGACCTCCGCTATGGTGCTGAAAACCAAATCGCTGAGGATGCGCAATGCGGCGGAAGGTCGTAGGGGACGAACCATTGAGAAGAACACATATATACAGTTCCCGCCAAAAGTGGTACACGTATTGCCCACGCAGTGCACGTGTATTTCTCACGGCTTGGCAATTGCAGAAAAGGTTGTGACAAGAATGGCACATTTCTGCAATTATGGTCACGACCGATTAGAGAATTCTGCAATAGATTTGATACGTGTAATACGTATTGCAGAATTCTGGCCGCCGAATTGCAGAATTCTGTTTGCGTAATCTCTCTATTGTCGCTTGTAACCGTCGCCGTGGCCGACGCCGGTGAGATCCAATGTTATTAATTAGATTTGGGCTTCACGTGGCGAGCAGTAGGTGCTTGCCAGTGGGTTGAAGCCTCATATATTGCGTTGTCGGTGTACAGCAGATGGAAGCGGAGGTAACGGGAATTATACAAGTAAACTAGCCCTGAAGTTCAGCTTGCTCAAGCCGAGGTGCGACGCCAAAGCGATTCCCCTCCCCGTGTGCAACCTCCTTTCTCCTTTATCTAGGCGCCGTCCAAGCCACTCGCCGGATCGAACCAGCGAGCGCGACGCCGCGCGCTTTCGAACATCTCTGACGACAATCCGGATTTGTGGAGATCCCTTGAGCGCTCTTATCTTGCCGACCGTATGATCCCTAACTTTTGGCTAGACAACCCTTGTTGCACTAATCCTTGTCTCAAATTTTACCGATCTGTATCTGAAAATCAAGATGCCTCCGTCAGGCGCTACGAGATCTCAAATGGGTCACGCTAAGCTCCTTCGCAAGATCGAGATCATGCCCGTAAAGACGGCACTGTCAAAAAATCTGCTTGCTGTCGCTCGATCTATTCTAGAAATGTTCCCGCAGGCCGGGAATGAAGGAGCACCATCTTCTACAATGCCTTCCCCTGAAGACGTTCTCTATCTGCTCCAGGATCTATTGCCACCAGCGACGGAGGTGTTTACTCCAGAGTTCTTCAAACAGCCCCTATTTGCTCCTGCCACCCTATACGATACTGCTTCGTACTACGGGTGCCACAATATCGATGAGGAGTTCGAAGAGTCACTCAGTCTCTCCGATCTTGAAAAGAAGAACAACAGCATTAAGACAATGATTTGGCTAGCACACACGCTTGTTTGTGATCCAGAAGCCACTATCTACGTTGGGGATATGCACAAGCAGTCACGACGCCTTGTGCGTATTCAGCAAACAGCTCTAGGCACTTCTGCCGATGATAATACTCCGGTTGCAGTTGCTAATGTCGGAGACACAGACCAGAGCCCTCGGGCTACACCTGAACTTTCTAGAGACAACCCGCTGCAGAATCGATCCTAGGGATCTGCCAATGAAGCACGGCCAAAAATCAAGGATGTTCCCGATACCCACCCTGCTGTTTCCCATGGTCAACATTCCCAGGTCCCTATCATTGGCTCCCAAGGATCGCATGGTGATGATGTACGCAAGTCGAGTTATGTCCATCAGTACTTCAAGGGCAAAAAGTTCACGGGTGAGATTGACCTATCCATCGATATGTTCATACAAGACTACAAGATATGTTCTCGTCAATACCAGCTGAGCAATCAGCAGAGAACTGATTATTTTGTTAACATCCTCGAAGGACCCGCCCGCACGTTCTTCTTTCACAATGCGGAAGACAGCATGTCTTCTGAGGATATGATGTTCATGATGCTGAAAGAATACAATAGCGATGCTCGTCAACAACAGATCAAGGGAACACTTGATACTCTGCGCCTCAGTACCTTTATGTCAGAACACGAAATATCATCTGTTTCAACTGGCCTGACGAAGCTAGTCAACCACATAGAAGATCTTTCTGTAGCATAAACACCCCCAACGGAGAGGGGTGTATGCACAGCTCGACGTAGACCCCGTCCGAACGGGAAGACGGGGGTGAAGCGGGACACCTGCTAACGGCACCGCGCAGCGGGCCCGGGTAGCGTGGTAGAGCGGGAACGGGGAGGACGCCGGTACGCGCGAGCGGTTCGACGCCTCGACGCCCCGGCGCGGTACTGGGTAACGATCCAGTACCGACGGGCGGAGGCGGAGCCGGCTCGTGGGCGTACTGCGTGCGTCCTTAACCCGCGCTCGGTGCCGCTCTAAGGTAGTTAGCGAACGCTACCTTAGAATAAGCGGGAAGTCGGACCTTGACGGTCGGTGGGTGACAAGTCCGTCCTTGTCCTCCTCCACCGCCGCCGGTCCGCTCCATATTTAATGTACATAATAACCTATCATAATAGTACAGTACCGATGTACTATAGCGACGTACTGTAGCGGTCGGTCGACACTGTAATACTGTCAGCCATCGGAGCTGACAGTACACGTGTGTGTGTGCGCTCTTCGGTCCCGCGCGTACACGTGTACACGTGCGCTCCCTGTACTCGGGGTTACACGTGGTGGTACTGTAGAGCATCGAGCTCTACAGTAACCGATCCGATTCTGAGTTGATCTAATCTAAAATAAAGCCCCAGGGGGGGGTTATACTACACGGCCCCCCCCTTAAGCGGGGACGTCCGCGTCCACGGGTGCTTGTAGAGCGCAAGCTATGTCTGACGGCGTAGCCGACACGGTCCTTCCCGTTCGTGCTGGCGACTTTGTTTTCCGGTCGTCCTTCGTGTCTCGCTCTGCCCTCATTTGCGCGCGTGCCGGGCTCTTCCTTCTCGCTTCGCCCTCTGGCTATCCTCCCTGTCCCTCGCTGCGTCTCGTTCCCTCTCCTCTCGCGTCCTTGCGTGCATCCGCGGATCGATCCGTCATCATCCTTCTGTCCCCTCCGTGGGGACACGTCTTCCCGTTTCCGCCCTTAGACCCGCGACCGTCGTTCGTCCACTTTTTGAGCTTACCGATTCGTTCTCTCGTCCGCGTGGCTGGTCCCCTTCTTTGGGACCCTGATATGACAGGCCCTCCGCCCGTTCGGGAAGGTCCTGTTCCGGCTTTGTCACTCGCCCGCCGGGGGTCAGAGGCGCCGGCACTCCCCTCTCCTGCTATTGGCGCCGCTACCCCCGTCGAGCGGGACGGGGCATGCGAGGTTCTTCCGGTGGACTCCGCCCGGCCGGTCTCTCGGGCGTGGCTGCTCGAGCGGGCCTTCCAGAAGTCGCGGGGAGCCCGCGACTCTACAGTATCCGAGGAGTTGGTTGCTCCTTTGTCGGCGGCTCGCTTGCCGGCGATTCCACCGGCTCCGGCGTCCGAGGGCTCGGTGCCCGTTTGTGGCACGCGCGCCGACGGTGCGCTCGAAGTGTGTCAAGGAGGGCGAGCCAGGGAATCGCACGACTGGCTGTACCAGCCGACTGAGGGCTCATACGGGGCCTTCGGCAGCTGCCGGCGCCCCGGGGCGTTACCGACCGCCACTCGACTCGGCACGGCCATGGGGGAGGAGGCAGCCGACGCCTCCACCTGGTGGTTAGGGGTGCCCGTAAAGCGGTCGATTCCGCTACCGCTTGGTCGCTTGACGTACCCGTGGCGCCGTCACGCTCGGTCGGGCGTCACGGTCGGCGAACTCCTGGCGAGGACGTACTTGCGTCCCGATCTACTACGGGTCCGTGCCATCTACGAAAGTGGCTTGACGGAGGGAGCGTCCCTCGCCTTGGGTCGCTTGTTATCAGAGGGGGACGGTGCCCCCTATCAGATTCCGGACGCAGTGCCGGGGGATAGGACGTTCGCCTACAGCGTGGAGGAGGCAGAGTACGTCGACCGGATGTCGACGTACTTGTTCCACCAGGGCACCCGAGGCCCCCGTCGTTTCATCCTCTCGGAGGTAGCGGGGCTGTACGTCAGCCCCCGTCCTCGCGCCTTTTCGAAGGCTCGTGCGGCTCTTCAGAAATCCGCCTGCTCTCTCATGCGTCTCCACCATATCGCCTTGGCGCCGACCGATTGGTCGGCGTACCGCCACACCGAAGAGGAAGACGGACGGGTCTTCCCGTCCGCCGCGTTTTCCCCGGGTCTATCACGAGGCGATTTTCCGGGACTTCCGGCGAGCGTAGGGGAGGCATTCCCCTCGTTGGGGGTGCATCCGTTGCTCCCCTACGCTTTGAAGCACTTCGGCTTCGCGTGTAACGACCCCACGCACCCGGCCTACGGGGACTTGGTCCACAATTTCGAATGCGAATGGGCGTGGTCCCTGTGTAACGCCTTTATGTACGAGGTTGCATTGCACGGGAGGGCCTTCGTGCAGCCCCTCGGCGTACTGTCCTTCCTCGGTCGGGTCTTGCCGTCGTTCCCCGATGGAACATTACACTCCTTGGAGCGCGGCTCTCCGCACATCCCGTGGTCCTATTCCTCGGTCCTCGACTTAATGCACCGCGCCGTTGCGGTGCCCGAACGCAACCGCCGCCCCTGGACGGATTACACGACAGGAACCCGAAGCTTCTTCCTTGCGTACGACTCCCGGACCGACTCCTTCGTGGCCCGCCCGAGCGTACCGGCTGCGGGGCCGTCCCGTAGCAAAGGGGGGGTAGGCTCGACGGTGCGGGAGGCGCGACGGAAGAGGTATCGTGACCTCGACGGCGAGCCCCCAGCCATCGCGTTGGCTGGGGCTGACACAGTGAGGCCTCCACCCGATGTCGGTTACCATACCGGGGCGGGGTCTACGTTACCTCCACTCCCCTCTCTCGGTTCCGTTGGGGGTCCGGGTACCCGACGGACCACCGCGCTCAGTCTTACCCTAGCTCGTGGCGAAGTCACGGCAATCCCCCGGTTGTCCCGCGCCCTGGGGAATTTAGTCGATCGGACCTGGAACGTGGAGGAATTACTTCGGACACTGACGAATTGGTATCTGGAGCGCAGTAGCGAAGCGCGCCGCCTCGGAGCGGAGCGTCAGGCCTTTCCTGTCGAACGTGACTCCCTCGCGGCCCAGCTCCACGGCGCTCAGGGCGAACTCGAGGCCCTACGCGAGGCCTCTACGCGACGCGCGAGCGATCTCCAGAGCGCCATAGCCGAGCGCGATCGGTACCGTGGTGAGCGAGTTTTTCTCAGAGCCGCTCGTCTCGAACCCGCGGGGTCAGCTTCCGTACCGCGGCAGGGTCTTCGAGACCCTTACGAAGGTCGCCAGTACGGACATTCGGCCATCGACGGACCTGCGACCTCGGCTGATCCATCTCAGAATCGGGTTCCCCACGAGGAGGTAGCGCTTCCACCTCTCCACGAGACGGGGGCGGACGTACCTTCGCACCCCAGCTAATGTCCTTCGAGGGGGCGTGCTTCTGGTTCATCGGCACCCGCGCACGGTACGAACCGTTGAGCGTACAGTGCTACCGACGCTTTAACCTCCCTCGATAGTTCCCTTCTCGTAAAGCCCCTAAGGCACCGTTCTGTTCTGAGGTGCTGTCGTAGACCGGGTGAGCGACGACTTCTGAGGGCCGGTGTGTTGCAAACGAATCCGATCGGAATGCGGCACGGGCGGATCGTCTGCCGGTATCTGCTCCTGGTGTCTCTCCGTGGAGGAGAGGAGCGAGGCGACCTCCCTCAGGCCCTCTTCTGTTGCCGCGTCGGACGGCACGATTCAGAGCCGCGTCTCCTACCGTGCGTGTCGAGATCATGGGGGACGTGCGTACGCCACGCTCCTCTCTACGACGCTCTCCCCCAGGCCGCCCCCATCCGTGGGAGGCGCGGGCAGGAGGGTGTCCCGACAGCATATTGTCCGAGACCCCTTGCCCGAATGCGCATGCGTGTGCGTCATTACTGTGGTGCCCGCTGGTTGCTCGTTCCTGCCGAGTTGCGTCTCGTCGGCCCCTGCGTCGGAGCGTTTATCTCATAGCACTGTGTTTCCGGAGGCACACGCGTCGTAGGCCCCCGCCTGCCTTTTATAGCCCCTTTTCGACGGAGTGGGTCCGAGGCGGGGGCGTCAATTGGCGCCCCCTCGCCATGGGACACCCTCAAACGCGGTATTATCGAAAGCCCCTTGCGTCCCTCCGTGGGCCCGCAAGCATTCCGGGTGTCCGCCGAACGACGAACTTCCCCATCGATGCGCACCGGGGAGAGGAGGACCGGAGTCGGGTTGAGGCAGGGGCCTCGACTGAGATGATGCTCTCGCTCCGGCGGAGTTTGACGAGCTCCCGTTGGTCGGCGCGCTCTTACCGGGGTGAGGGAGCGCACATGAGTGATTTTCCCTGCACCCAATTTAACGAGCTCCCATTGGTCGGCGCCGCCGACTTCCTCCTTTCAGCCTAAGGGGGCTGGTGGATCGAACCTCCCTGTTGGCTCATCGCCTCCCCTTCCCCGGGGGGGAGGGGGCGGCGCGCGCCGGCCCGTAGTGTTGTCTCCCGTCGTGATGAGTCCCGATATATCCTCAAAGTCGGCTCCCTCCGGAGGCGTCTTCTGAGAGGCCGTAGTCAACACCCTTATTCGGAAGGTTTAATCGTTCCGATGCCGTGTACCCTCCGGGCCCAGGGGTCGGGTAATCCTGCTCTTCCTGACTTGAGTTCGTCGACGAGCCCAAGTGGTCCACCCCGTAAGTCGTCCTTCGTTCCTTCGTGAGGTCCCGGTACTCCCCTCTCCTTACTCGGAAAGGGAAGAAAAAAAGGGGCAGGGGTACGCGTCTATCCGCGCAACTACAGGTGGGGACGTGTCGGACGGGTCCCCACCATGCGTGTCGTCTCACGGGAGGACACGGGGGGTCCCGCGCATGCGAGCGCCGTCCGCGTCAGTCTGTCCTCTATGATCCCCTATCGTCAGGCAAGAACGACCCTGCTCCAACGACACCGGGTCGTTGGAAGCGAGCCCTCTCCCCCACTCGGGGGCGTAGTTCCCTTGACTGGCGTATTGGGGGAGCGGTATTCCCTCGAATCGTCGCCCTCGAGGCCGACTTTGCGACAGACGGGGCTCGTCTCCGTCCTCGCTTTCGTCGTCGAGTATTCGACCTCGATCTTGTGAGGGCGACCGGATTTTGTTCCTTACTCACGCGTGATCGTCCGCACGTGGCGGGAGAGAGGAGGGGGGAGGAGTCGATCGGGCGACTTGAGGCACGTCTCCCGCCTCCCGACGGCGTCTTCTTCCGCAATTCTACGTCTCTTTCCGCCCAACGACAGGGGGCCGGGAAGGTCACGAGGCGTCGTCACGCGCGGCGCGTCGGGACGCCTCGTGTTGCCAAGGCCCGGGTGAGCGTCCTAGCCCGCCTTCCTTCGGGCCGCGGCGCTGTACCTGAGAGCATTCGTCCCCGCGCACGCATTGGTGGCACCAGAACGAAACGTTAGACAGTAGCCGAGAGCGCGGGTGCTGGTATTCCGTGTTGCCGTCGGCACCGAGCGCGGGTGGCTCGCAGCATCTTCTAGCGTCCTCGGCGGTGGCCCGCGCTCAACGCCGACGCGTTACGCGCGTACTCTGCCCCGGGAAGGCGTCGGTTGCTGATCGTGTGGCGAAGGGTCCGTAACGGCGGATCTTGTGGGGTACGCGTATCCGAGCGCCTTCCGCCTTCGGCAGTGGAGAGTCGGATGGGCGAGGGCTACGTGTGCTCCTCTCCTCACCGACTGTGGCCGGCCAGGCCTCCGTTGAGCACGGTGGAGGGACGGCTTGCCGTCCGAGATGTCTGGGTACGCGACCGAAGCGGGCGCACGCAACCACCTCACGCCCGTTTCCCTTCCCGGTCAGGGGGCGGACGTGTGTACCTTCTCGCGGGTCATTGTACCCCCGGGCAGCGCCGTCCGCCTTTTCTTTGCTTATCGTATGGCGTGCAGTATCTGTGCACGCCGCGCACGTGCGGCTGTAATTTTTCTCCCTTACTTTTTTCGTTATTTTCGGGGTATGGCGGCGGCAGCGGTTTGATGATGACGCAATCAGTGTTGTGGCGTGGCGCGCGCCTCTGGCGTCGCTCACGTGTAACGTTCTCCTCCCCTGCAATTTTCCTTATTGCGGGGCCTGTCTCGGCGGCGGGTTTTTGGGGTATCTCAAGCCTGTGTGCGGATATCACTGTTCCCCGGATCGCGTTGCTCGCGCTTGCTCGCTCTTACTTAGCTGCCCTGGCGCGCGTTCACCCGACGCAGCTCCACTCTCCTGCTCAGCTGTCCGAGCGTTTTGCGCCTTTTCTCGCGTACTACCCCTATTGATAGGGTCATGACCACGTCGTCCGTCGGGGGATCGGACCCGGATGCGGACTGAGGGCTTGATGTGAGCCCCAACCTTCTCCGTATTCCGAGACACAAGCGACGGGCATTCTGGTCGCTTACTCTGTCCACCGAGGGCTCTCGTGATTTCAGGCAGTTCGTACTGTCCTGTTCTTATGTCTTGCGTCCTTGACGTACGAGAAGTCACGATGACTTGACTTGAACACGTCCCCGGCTGTGACCCTCCGATAGGGTCCACCGACTTCCTTCACTTCCCCTTTTAGTCTGTTCGTGCAGGCTGGGGTTAATCCGCGAAGGAGCGGTTGAGGGCCCCCCCCTTAAGCGTGAACGTCCACGTTCACGGTTTGGGTGAGGTCTCTGCCGGTACGTCCCCGGAGGCGTTGGGCGTAACGAGACACCAACTCCTCCGGGACGTGAGTCCGCGCCGTCCAAGTGGGTGTGTCGTAATCCGCCCACTTGATGAGGAACTCCGTAGTTCCATATTCCATGACTCGATGTCTCAGTAGCCGTTCGACGGCATATTGCGTTCCCGCGGTGACCTTATCGGCGAGGTCCCGCGGGGTCGTCGTACTTGCTCGTGGCACGTCTACCGGAGGCGGCGCGTACACGCAGTAGTCGGCGGAAACTCGCTCGGTGACCCCATCACGATCGATCGTGATGGTTCGGCGGTCATTGGCGAGCACGCGGTAGGGTCCGACCGCGGGCGAGGCGAGCTTGGTCGATGTCTTAGCGCCATCGGTGGGGTTGAGATATACGTATTCTCCGGGACGGAGCCGGGAATTAATACGTCGTATGCGTTTATCGAAGTCGCGCTTGTAGCGAGCTTGCGTGCGACGCAGGCTCCCGTAGGCCTTCTGGATAGTCGCCTCCAAGGTCTTGAGGAACTCAGCACGTTGGTTCCCCCTATCGGAAGGGGGCGCGTCGCCGTCTGCCCGTCGGAGAGAGAACTCCGGCGGTGGCCTGCTGAGCACGAGCTCAAACGGCGTGGTGCGTGTGGTGCGATGTACGTGGGAGTTGTACGCATACGTAAGCGGGCCCACGTGCACATCCCAGTCGTCCTGGTGTTCACCCACGTAGTTCCTCAGCATCGAGGCGATTGTTCGGTTATATCGCTCGACTTGCCCGTTCGTCTGGGGATGGTACGCGGAAGTGTACAAGTTCATTATCCCCAGAACACGGCACGTACTGTGGAAGAACTTGGCATTAAACTGAGGGCCGTTGTCCGAAAGCAACGTGTGAAGGACGCCATACTTGAACACCCACGAGTCGCAGAACGCAACTGCGACCGTGTGCGCTGTTATCGTGCGGAGCGCAACGACTTGCGTTAGCTTACTGAAGCGGTCCGTAATCACGAGCAGGAACCGTTTTCCTGTCTTCGTCTTGGGGAGCGGCCCCAAGATGTCGATTGCGAGGCTCTCGAGGGGCCTCGTAGCTGGAACCAATCTCAATCGGTTGAGATGTTTCCTCAGCTTCACCCGGTTCATCGCGCAGGTTCAACACCCTCGCACCGTGGCTGCGACGTCTGCAGCCAGGTGGGGCCAGTAGTACTCGCGTCGAAGTGCGTAGTACATACGGTTCTGGCCCGGGTGCCCCGCGATGGCCGGGTTGTGGCACAGGAGAAGGAGCCTGGCGCGGAGCGTCCGAGGTACCACGACCTGGACGATATCAGGGTCGAAGGGGTGTCTCCGCTTGAGCACCCCTTGGTGGTCCTCGAAGAACGCGGAGTCCCGGGACTCTGACTGTAGTGCCAAAACGGTTTGGCAGAAGTCATCCACGCGTTGCTCCTCGGCTATCTCCTCTATCGTAAGAGGGGCCGGAAGGTCGTCCTGCGGTGGGGCGACCGGGGAGTCGAGCGCGCCAGCCTCGGAGTCTTCGGCGCGCTGTATGTCGGCGGCGTCGAACTCGTCGTTCTCCTCCCAAAACGAATTGGGTCCTTGGAGAGCGGGGGTTTCGTCGTCACCTCGCGGTTCGTCGCGCGTCCGTGCGCGCGACCTTGTTCGGGCTTCGGCTTGATTCCGTGTCGTTACGGAGACATGGACGGCCTGATGATCACAGCTCGCGGTACAAACGTGGTCCGCGAGCTCGTTCGATACGTCTGGAACTGTCGTGCCCCCGTCGAAAGTGGGGATGTCGTCATCCACCTCGACGGTGGAGCGAAGGTCATTGGCGACCTTCGGCGACACGAGTCGTGACAGAGCATCGGGCACCTGATGCACGCGTCCGGGGCGGTACTGAATGGTGAAATCGTATTCAGCCAGACGTAGCCGCCACCGGGTGAGTCTTCCGGAACTCTCGGTGAGGGACATGAGCCATCGGAGGGCGTCATGGTCCGTCCGTACGGTGAACTTCGTGCCTTGTACGTACGGCCGTAGTGTGCGGACGGCCCACACTACGGCGAAGCACTCGCGTTCGGTAGCGCTGTAGCTTCGTGCCTTCTACGTACGGCCGTAGTGTGCGGACGGCCCACACTACGGCGAAGCACTCGCGTTCGGTAGCGCTGTAGTTGCGCTCACTATTGGACAGTAAGTACGACCAATACCCCACGGGGCGCCAGTCGTTCGGCTCTTCGTGCTCCTGAAGTAAGGTGCAGCCGAGTTGGTAGGCACTGGCGTCGGTGTATATCATGTACGGACGACCGTGCCGGGGCAACGCGAGGATCGGCGGAGCGATCATGCACTTCTTAAGGTTCTCGAACGCCTGAAGTTGCAGCTCCGTGGGGTTATAGAAATCAGGATCCGAATCCTTGCGCGTCATGTCGGTCAGAGGACGCGCAATCTTAGCGAACCCCTTAACGAATCGGCGGTATACGTTACACGCCCCGAGGAACGAGCGCACTTGCGTCAAGGTCCTCGGGAACTTGAACGTCTTGAAAGCGTCGGCCGCCGTATCGGCCACGCTCAACTTGCCTGGGGAGATGACGTGCCCCAGGTAGTGCACCTTTGGTCGGAAGAAACTGCACTTCTTGAGCTTAAGGGAGATACCGGAACTCCGCAGTAAGCTCAAGACGGTATCGAGATGCCTCGCGTGTTCTCCGTGCGTACGGGAGAACACGATCACGTCGTCGAGATAGACGAGGCATATTTGCCAGCGGACTCCGGAGATTATTATGTCGAGCGCACGTTGGAAGGTGGCCGGTGCCCCTTTGAGTCCAAACGGCATGCACAAGTGGCGAAACGTGCCCATGTGCGTCGTAAACGTGGTCTTATCCCGGTCTTCCGGAGCGACCGGGATCTGCCAATAACCGGAATTGCAGTCCAGCGTGGTGAAGACGGCTGCATCTCCTAACGAGTCGATGCAGTCGTCCATCCGTGGGAGCGGATACGAATCCGCTGCCGTCTTCGCGTTGAGACGCCGGTAGTCCACGCAGAACCGAAGAGAGCCGTCTTTCTTCGGTACGAGCACCACCGGGGACGCCCACTCGGTGCTCGCGGGTTCGATAACCCCTGCGTTCAACATCTTGTTGACCTCCTTCGCAACCATTTCGCGCATGGCCGGGCCCTTCCGATAGGGCATAGAACGAATCGGTTTCGTTCCCGGTTCGAGGGGAATGCAGTGCTCCGTGGCTTCGATCGTTCCAAGCGCACCGCTCCACAAACTCGAGTGCTTACGGAGCATCTCGAGCACGTGGCCACGGAGCTTGTCATCATCGATGTATGACAGGTCGATCTCTTTTTCCCAATCCATCGGTGGATTTTCGGGATCCTTTTGCTGGGGGAGTACAGTACCCGTCGCCGTCGGTTGGCCTAAAGGTGACCGTTCGACCGGGTCGACCCCCCTGCCCCCGGCGGTGGTCTCGTCGCCGGAGTTGGATCGGCCAACTCCTACCCCATCGAATTGATCGGTCAAGTCGGTCAGGTGTAGCGCGTGAGCGATCCCCTCCGCGACCTTACGTTCGGGAGTGAGGATCGCGAGGGGGTTGCGCTTCGCGTATCCCACGACGGTGTGCTTCGGAAGCCTTCTTTCTCGTCGTGAGAAATTCGCGACGATGACGTCGAAGGTCTGATTCGGTAGGACCTCCGCGACGCCATTCGTCAGCCTCACTCCATGTCGGTGTTGGAGTGAGGGCTTGGGTTCCAGGAACACGAGCCCCCTCCCCGCGGTTGTCACGCGTACGCGGGCTTGTGACATTGCGGGGATGGTAACCCAGCGGGCGATTCGGATCGCTTGCGGGGCCTCCTCGCGTACGTCTGGCCGACCCGTGTGTCGCCCGTGTGGCCTGGTAGGGAAAGTCGACTCCCCCTTTCCGTCCACGATGGCGACGGAACCGCCTTGGCGTAGCTCCATTCGTTGGGCTTCGATGTCGATACATCGCACGTGCGTATCGATGAAGGCCGTGCCGAGAAGGACCGGCACGGCGAGCTGGTCGGCGACTACGAAAGGAATTCGGAACACCGTGTTCCTCAACCGCACAGCCAGGCGGACGACGGCCGAAAGCTTGAGGGGGTTGCTATTCGCGCCTGCCAATCGTGGCAGAGGTGCGTCGTGCACGACGTAACGCGTCCAATCGGAGGGAAGGTCGGCCTTTCTCACCAGATTATACCCCGAGCACGTATCAACAGCGATCGTGCGGGGTTTAAATGCATTGCCCTCTGTGGCTATCGAGCCGAGGACGTTGTAGATATTCGACGTCAGAAGGCAAATGACGCCGTCGACAACCTTCGGGGCGACCTTATCGGTGAGGTCGTTCTGCCGGGGCCTTCAATTTCGTGGCCGGTCCCGCTTGCGTTTCCTTCTCCCCCTTCCTTGGGGCGTCCGCGGATCAGTGACCCCCCTCGGATTACTCGAGTCCGCACGACACGGACTTTTCTCCGGCGACCTTGGGCTCGCGGGAGTCAGGGGGTCGACCGAACCTTTTCGGTCGTCGTTGCTCCTGGCGCCATCGTTACGCCTCACCGGGACGTCGGCTGTCCCGGTGTCTTGTTCTCCTAACGTCGGGCCTTCGGAGGCCTCGGCGGGTGCTCCCTCCTGTATCGGCATTGCAGGAGCTCCCGTGCTCGCCCCCGGTGGCGGGGGATGTATTATCGGACAATACCCCCCGTGTCCTTGGCGAGCACGCGGGGTCGGGTCTAGTTCGTGGGGAAAAGACGGCTCACGCGACCGCGTGTTCGTAACCGTCTTTACCCTTTTTTCGAACTACCCGTGCCATCGGAGCTAACCTCCTGGCTATCGACGGCCAGGCCTTCTTCGAGTAGCCGGTCGCGTGGGTCGGGACGATTCCCCCACTGCGGCTCGGCGGCCTTGGCGAAGTACTCGGGTACTTCCGGGCCTTGACCTGCGGCGTCCGGTCGTCGCAGGATATGGGGGACGAGGCGAGTCGGCTCTCCTTCGTGACCCTCCGCGGGTAGAGGGTACGGATCCTCTACCCAGTCTTGCAGGTACATTATCGCATTTTGTACCTGCTGGGGTAACCGAGAACGGTCTCGGTCCCCTCTCTCTCCTTGGCGCGGGTACCTTGTGTCCGCCTGGCGATAGGCGGGTCGATCCCGACGATCGACTTCGTTACGACGGTACCCGCCTCCATGGGGGGCGAAGCGTGCGCCCCCACCCGTTCGGTTCGGGAAACCTTGACGCGGGGGACGGCCCTCGCCCACTGCTTGCCGGAGGAGATTGCGCGCACCGGGGCGCGTCTCCATCTGGTAGCGGTAGTTCCTGTACGCCGTGAACATTCGTTGTTCCGGCGACAGGAACGGGCACGCTTACATGGCATGCCCGTACGTACGGCATAGCCAGCACACGTACGCGCTGCCGTCCGTTGAGGCGAAGGTCGTCGCGTGCCGCGCCTCCTCATCGGTGAGGAGGGGCACGCGGGGCGCTTCGCCTCCTGCATCTCGGCTCGATATGTCAAGCTCTGCGACCCGGGGGTCCGTACCCCTTGCCACTCTTGGAGTGGCCGCGAAGGCGGTGGCGTAACTCGATGTCGTTCCGGTCGACATCGGTGAGGGGGTTCGTGCCCCCACGGGCCCTGCTCCTTGCGTAATGAGGACAGGGTCGGCCTGCCACTCATCCTCCCTGATATGGAGGGTCGAGGCGGGCGAACTTGTCGCGGCGGACTTCGTAGTCCTGCCAGCCTTCCCTGCCGGTTTCGAATCCGGCAGAGGTAAACCGCGCCGAGCGCGGTACGTTGTACCTTCCGCCGTGGCGATACGGCGGATGGTCGGAAGATCGGTCTTCTGACTGCCTGGCAGCCTTTGCACAGTTTCGGATACTGCGGCACGGGTTGCCGGTGCAAGTCCCCGCACAAAGTAGTGCGCGAGGGACTGTTCGGAGAAGACTGCCGTGCATCGGAACGCGGCAGTCTCGAATCGGTCAGCAAACGTGCTTTCCGTCTCATGCGATTGCTGTCGCGCCGTAGCGACAGCGTCGTACGCTTCACCTAACACGTCGTCCGTGAGGTAGCGTTTTAAGAATTGATTCACAAGCCCCGGCCAACTCACGTCGTCGTGGAGCTGGCCGGCGCGGAGGCCACGCATCGTATAACCCGTATACAGGCGCTCCGCGTCGCGTTCGAGGAAGTGCGCGAGGACTCGTACCGCAACACCTTCGGTCAGGTGTTGCGAGTTGAAGGTGATTCGGATGTCCTTCAAGAACGGCAGCAGCTGGATCGGGTCGGTACCGTCGAAGCTGCGCATCGTGGAACAGATCCCACGACAGCGTTGGACGTACTTCGCGATCCGTCCCGCGTCACCCGAGGTAACGAGCCTCGAGGTGTTGTCCAAGCAGTACATACGATAGTCAGCAACGGCGCTGAACTCTTGGATCATCGTATGTACCGGCTCGAGCCCGGGTTCAGCGGGACCCAGCGTGCCGAAGGAGGTAACCGGTAGCGTACGGACGTCTACCGGACCTGGATGCTCGGCGTAACCCGCCGGCGGGTAGCCGCCCCAGCGGGGATCGACGGAGAACATCGGTTCTCCGGATCCGCGGGCGGCTCCTCCACGGTCCTTTTCGTCCGCGTACGATACGCGGTCCACTTGCCGCCTACTTCCGGCGATAGGCGGCAAGGCTTGGGTCTCAGACGCGAAGTTCGCGTCTATCGGAGGACGGCTTCCTTCTGCAGTCCGACTGGTAGCGGCACCAGTCGGACGCCTACTCTCGGGGGCGGCGGCGCTCGGAGGTACGGTACCACCGGGTCCTCTCGGAGGGGCCCCGGGTAGCCTTTCGGCCATGGTACGTTCCATGTCACGAGCACGCCGACGAGTAGCGTGGAGCTCAGCGGAGAGGTGCTCGAACGCACCCAATTGCTCTGCGGACGGAGAGGTTCGGTCCTCGGGTCGTCTCAACGAGGTCGGCCTCTCAGGGCGACCTTGCCCGGACGGTCCGGGCGAGGCGAAACGGGAGTCTTCGACGAGCACGATCCGCGAGTGTAACTCGTCGATCAGTGCTCGGAGATTCTCTAAGGACTGCGTCACTCTGTCGAACCTCCCTTCACGCAGGGAGCGGAATTCGGCCATACATCGAGTGTATACATGGTCCGATACATCGATCCGAAGGGAAGTACGGACTTCCTCGATGTATTCGGCTATGCGTTCGAACATCGCCGCCGCTCATTCCTCGGAGGAACCGAGCGACGGTTCGCGGTCACGAGGACCTGCGTCGCCGTCGCCCGACGGGGCGGATGGGGACTGCACAGCGGCCGAACTCAGATCCGCCGCTTCGGAGCGGATCGAGGGCTCAAACTCTTGGCTCATTTCGACGCGATCGGTTCGCGGAGGGAAGCGGAAGTCTTCTCGGAGATCGGATTCCAGGGTCTTCTAGGTCGGGAGACCACTGTAGCATAAACACCCCCAACGGAGAGGGGTGTATGCACAGCTCGACGTAGACCCCGTCCGAACGGGAAGACGGGGGTGAAGCGGGACACCTGCTAACGGCACCGCGCAGCGGGCCCGGGTAGCGTGGTAGAGCGGGAACGGGGAGGACGCCGGTACGCGCGAGCGGTTCGACGCCTCGACGCCCCGGCGCGGTACTGGGTAACGATCCAGTACCGACGGGCGGAGGCGGAGCCGGCTCGTGGGCGTACTTCGTGCGTCCTTAACCCGCGCTCGGTGCCGCTCTAAGGTAGTTAGCGAACGCTACCTTAGAATAAGCGGGAAGTCGGACCTTGACGGTCGGTGGGTGACAAGTCCGTCCTTGTCCTCCTCCACCGCCGCCGGTCCGCTCCATATTTAATGTACATAATAACCTATCATAATAGTACAGTACCGATGTACTATAGCGACGTACTGTAGCGGTCGGTCGACACTGTAATACTGTCAGCCATCGGAGCTGACAGTACACGTGTGTGTGTGCGCTCTTCGGTCCCGCGCGTACACGTGTACACGTGCGCCCCCTGTACTCGGGGTTACACGTGGTGGTACTGTAGAGCATCGAGCTCTACAGTAACCGATCCGATTCTGAGTTGATCTAATCTAAAATAAAGCCCCAAGGGGGGGGGTTATACTACACTTTCCCCTCAAGCTCCTCCCCATGCACGAGCTGAAGGAAACAAGATTGAGTGCCTTTGCAAGGCCGTTCTTGGGTACAAGTGGTCAGATGCTGCGGTTCGCAGTATCGTGTCTTCCAACTACACTTTCAATGCTTTTGTCACCGCGCTGCACGAAGGCATACAAGTGGAAAACGAGATAAGCCTCCTCACCACGGAAACTAGGATAGTAGACAACGACACGCTCTTTCAGCGCTATGGTCGCAATCCTCGCTTTGTGCAAAAGCATGGCCACGCCCAAGGCCAACGTCAAGGCCGTGCAGAAAGACCCCACAGTCGATCTTTCGAAGAAAGCCGTAAGCGAAATGAGTGCCATAAGTGTGGTGCCCATTGGAGCCCAAGGCACCGATGCGCCCCTGGAGTAATACGAAGCCACGTTCGGCACCGGTTCAAGACCGGTGAATCCTCAGTGCACATTATCTCGGATCTAGTTTTGGGAATGGAGGGTGAGCTTTCTCAAGTTCCTGAGGAAACCCCTAATGACTCCGAAGAGAAGAATGATGACTCGTCGGAGAATGCAATTCGCTTTGAGGAACTTGAAACCTTCGACTCCATTACTGCTGGAAAAGACGTCAGCTCAGATCAAGACCTCATCGAGCAAGCCGATCAAGAATGGTTCACACATCATCTGTCAGCCTCTGTTCAAAGGGATGACAGTAACCCTCAAGATCATGGGCAGGGTTTTTAGAGAGGCGACGAAGTACAGTGCCTCAACTTCGTCGCCGTTGCAGATGGGCAGCTGCTCATCGAACAGCCTGCCCGAGGCGCAAACCCTTTCGCAACAATGTCGATTGCTCAGATGTCTTCGTAACTCATCTGAAAAACGACACAAGAGTGCGCCGTCCTCTTGGTTTCTGTGTCGACATTGGAGCGCCGAGATGCGTAGTTGGGAAGAGAGAACTCCACAGAATATCCAAAGAACTCAAAATGCACATCAAGATCCAAAGGAACCATGTTAACCGGTTCCGCTTCGCCGACACTGTTTTTGACTCGATGGGCCAAGTCACCTTGCAGCTCGACGCTCCTCCCGGAACAAAACCTGATCTTGTCACTCTGGACGTCGTCAAAGCTGACATTCCCGCGCTTCTGGGAATGGATATCCTAGACCGCGAGTCACTCACTCCCGACACAGTAGCTAATCGTCTCTCTAAACGAGTTATCGTAAGTGGATCAAATGGAGAGCAAATGTATATCGATGAATGGTATATCCCGATGTCACGCTCCCCAGCAACCATATCTACGTTCCCATAAGGTCAACCCCCGACATTTTTTTCGCACGATCTCAACTCGTCAAACTACACCGAAACTTCTTTCACCCCTCCGCAGAAAATTTTTTTAACCTACTAAGGCGAGCACGACTGGAAGAAGCCACAGAAGGGACTCTGAAAACGCTCCAGGACATCTCGAGGCGATGCGATCCTTGCCAACGAAGCCACACTGCCCCCACTCGCTGAAGAGTCGCCTTTGGGGCGGAACACGTGAGATTCAATGAACTAATCTTGTTGGATGTCATGTACGTTGATGGAAAGCCGGTCCTGCACATTGTGGATGAAGGAACGAAGTTCAGCGCCGCAAAGTTCCTCCCTAATGTTTCGACTAAGACAATATGGCGAACGCTATTAGAAATCTGGGTTATGATCTACACTGAATTACCGAACCGCATGCTGGTGGATCAAGGATCTGCTTTCGGTGGTCATGTCGTTGACCTCGCAGCACTAGGAAACGTGGAAGTCGAAAGGACTGGTGTCGAAGCACACTCAAGCCTGGGCCATGGTGAAAGATACCATCAACCTCTAAGGCACACTTACCGGAAAATCATGGCACAACACCCCAGCACGGAACCAAAATTAGCACTTGCATGCTCTGTCAAGGCGATGAACGACACTCTTGGTCCGGAGGGTCTCGTGCCATCGGCCCTGGTGTTTGGTGAGTACCCTAGAGTAATCACGCGGTCCGAAACCCCGGAGAAACAAGGCACGCTTGAAGATCGGTCGCTTATTGCCAAAACCGCGCGAATAGAAATGGGAAAGCTAATGGCAAAGGCTTGCATAAGCCGTGCAATGAGACACGCCGTCCCAAGCGCAGCAGATAAGCGATACGACCCTGGGGACAAGGTCTTAGTATGGAGGGAGAAGGTCATCAGTAACAGAATTGGAGAATGGGTTGGGCCATTTGATGTGGTTGATTCTGATGACAAAAGGAAGGTGGTTTTCGTTAGTGATGTCAAGATTGGTGCGGCGCGACCCTTTAATGTTGCTCAAGTGAAGCACTATCTTCCGCCTGAAGTTCTGGCACATAGCTTTTTGACAGAGTCACTGGACCCGCTCCGAGCCTACGGCACCTCCGAGGATGAAATCCATCTAACTGAGATTATCAGCGATAAAGACCCGCGAGCCTCATGTCACGAGATGACAGCTGCCAAGAAAGCTGAGATCCAAAACCTACTTGAACCCGGAACGTTTAAAGTGGTTATCAAGGAAGACGTTCCGCCAAATGAAAACGTGTTGCTTGGTCGTTTTGTATTGGCGATCAAGTCTACGGAGGACAACGCGGTTAAGTTTAAGGCACGATATGTCATCGGCGGACATCGAGATCGTTACAAGAACATGATGGTATACAGCGCCACAACCTTGCAGCCACAGTCGGTCAGACTCCTGCTGACGATCGCCGCCATGTTCGATTTTGACGTCTGGACTTCTGATGTCAGACAAGCATACCTACAGTCATCGGAACCTCTGTCCAGAGAAATCTTCATCAAAAATCCTGTCAACAAATTTGAGCTTGACCCTTCAGAATTCCTTCAGCTACTTAAGCCACTGTATGGGCTTTGTGAGTCTGGAGATTTGTGACACAAAACCCTGGACAGGCATCACCGCGAGGACCTCAATATGTCTGCTTTTCGCTCGGATTCTGCGTTGTACAAGCTCGTTAGACATGGAGTGCTTCAAGGTATGAGCCGTTATTACGTTGATGACCTCATTAGGGCAGGAAATCGTCACTTCAAGGAGGTTGCTCAACAAACCAGAGAAAGGTTTGACATGGCAGAAGACGTCCGCCCACCATTCGACTTTACCGGTTTTGCCTTGCACAGGTCCAAGGATGGTTCAATGCAAATGAACCAGCATGCATACCTACGACAGTTGGAAGAACTGCCCATGGATTCGAACTTTTCAATGTTCAGGTCAATGCAAATGAAACTTGCCTGGCTCTCACATACGAGACCGGACTGCATGTTTGAAATATCACAACTTGAGCAAGTCACAGAAGATAAGTTGATGCAGAACAAAAGGGTGCTGATGAATAGGCTTAACAAAGCCGTGAAGTACGCTGTCACTAATCCTTTCTCCTTGGCTATTCCAAAGCTAGACCACGATTCAATGCGAATAGTGGGATTTTCGGACGCCTCATTTGCCAATAATGACGACTTCACATCGCAGTTGGGACACATCTGCTGCCTTAGTGACTCACACGGGAAGGTTGCCCCCATTTCGTTCAAGTCGTACAAGTCGAATCGTGTCACTCGCTCTGTAATGACAGGCGAAGTCATTGCTTTTAGTGACTTATTGGACGTCGCCGTTACTCTTGCCGCAGAACTCAAACCGCTTCTCCGGCGACCGGTGCCCGTTCAACTCTTTACCGATAGCAAGAGTCTCTTTGATGTCATCTCAAAGGGATCAAGGACATCGGAGAAACGAATGATGTTGGACATCGCAGCTGCAAGAGAGGGCTTCAGAGACAAGGTTATATCGGACATCAGTTTTGTCCGTAGCTCCGACAACGTTGCAGATGGGCTCACCAAGGCAATGTCGCAAGTCGTTTTGCGTGACGTACTTTCTACTGGAGAACTTAATGTTCGAGCGGAGCAATGGATCGTTCGGAACTAGGGCAGCGGTTTACTTAATGATCACAACTTCTCGCACCTCTGCTACATGAATATTGTTTGCCCTATCACCACCGCACAGCCTTAATGAATGACCGGTTAGAAGAATTGAACGCTTTTCCACGCTATCGGGGATGCGTAGACGATTCGCATCTATCGTGATGCAATGATCTACTATGCCGGTCTGACAAAGGCGGACTATCCAGACCCCCCTTTTTAAGCCGCCAAGAATTTCAAAGGCTTTCCCAGACTTGCCCGCGTTAATACTCGCACGCATCACCTTGTTTGGCTTCAAAACGTTGATATTCTCAGTTTGGTGCACAACAAGTCCAAGTGGTTTCAGATTTTGGTAATGCGTCCCATCTTCTTCCAAAATCTTTATTGCACTTGATGCAGCATTGCGACCAGCCAGACAGAAAATCGCATTCAAGAGTGATGCACGGACGCAGGAGCCGTCATTTGAGCTCATGAAAACTGCGCCTTGTTCCGCTGTCAAGTACTTCTCCAACGCCTTGCTCTCACCACGCGAGCCAGGACCTCCAAGAAGAACCGCAACACCTGGATTGCGCACACAGTACGACCGAATCGCCTGTGCGACCACGTCCTTGCGTCGAACTGAGGTATGATTTCTCGTTCGAGTTTGTTCCGGAACCAGGCACAAGGGTGCTCGCGGCATATCATTGGAAACCCCGCGCGTAGTAAGCTCAACTCGAGCTCCGCCGTGCTTTCTCACGTCGAGACTTTGGAAGTCAATGGGGTGGAAGTTCTTGTGCCTGCCCGTAGCCTTGGCAGACCCGTAGAACTGCCCACGCTTCAGTTCGCGACCTCGCTTGTCCTTTGAGCCGTTGCCAAACACAACGGCTTCGATTGCTCATTCGCTGCTCTCAATTATTGGCCCCCTGCACCCCTCCTCTCGAGCCCCCTTCTTCCCGTGACGACGGTTAGGCATAGTTGGAAGTGAGCCGCCAACGACGGCCGACGAAGACATCAAGGAAGAGCGCGAACTTGAGGCCTACGAAATAATCGTGGACGCACCGCTTACGCCATTGATGTCGCTGTGCGCGGACGCGCAATCGTGTGAGTCAACCTGCATTTTGAGTGAGAGAATGAGCGCCGCGGACAATGCGAACTGGTACACAAACGGGTGAGTGACAACGAGAGAAGGAGGATGAATACGCTGAGGAGAAGTGACAGGCTTGAGCGAAAGAGAGGTGCGACACCGCCAGATGAGAAACGCTCAAACGTCGCCGTTTATGTGGCAGCAACTCGCCCAAATGGAGAGTGTGTCGCTTGTAACCGTCGCCGTGGCCGACGCCGGTGAGATCCAATGTTATTAATTAGATTTGGGCTCCACGTGGCAAGCAGTAGGTGCCAGTGGGTTGAAGCCTCATATATTGCGTCAGCGGCATAGAGCAGATGGAAGCAGAGGTAACGGGAATTATACAAGTAAACTAGCCCTGAAGTTCGGCTTGCTCAAGCCGAGGCGCGACTCCAAAGCGATTCCCCTCCCCGTGTGCAACCCCCTTTATCCTTTCTCTAGGCGCCGTCCAAGCCACTCGCCGGATCGAACCAGCGAGCGCGACGCCGCGCGCTTTCGGACATCTCTCACGACAGACATCGGGCAGAGTGCGGGCAGAGTGGCCCGTGTGTGCAAAACACTTTTGTCCGCTGGCGAATATTATGCCATAATTTTGTTCGCCGTGAGAAAACAGGGACAACCACACCACCATACTGTACTGTACAAGTACAAGTACAAGTACAAGTACAAGTACACCCCCCCCCTCAACCGCGCTCTCGGCTTACCCCCGAGGAAAGTACTGTATACCCAATTAAATCAAAAACTGTCTCCGTCGAGATCGCCTTCGCATACCCCGTCGTGACAAGTCTATTTCGTCTCATCCGTTCTTCAAATATTGCGAAAAATTACTGTTTCCGAGGGTTGCCCGGGCACCCGTTCATAAGACTAGTTTTTCGAAAAATTGCGACAACTGGGCATGATCCTCAATATCACTACTGTACACGTAAATTTTACATGTCTCTGTAGAAACTGCTCTCTAAAAATCACCCTTCCGCGTAATTTTCATATTTAAGCATCAAGCTGCACAAGTCCTTCCATCGTCCTCTCAGAACGACAACGCCACGAGCTGTCGGGTTCGGACAGCGCGACTACCCTTCCTCAAAAGGTTAGTTCCGGACACGGGGTAATTTCGGACAGAAGAAAACTTGACCACCGAAATGTCTGGGATGCCGATAAAAGCAAATAGATATGAAACAAGTGCCCTCCTCTGGTTGACTGTACCCCACAGGTATTTGAACCAACGATTAATTCCCACATTTCCCGCCCATTTCGAAACGCTCTGTATTCGATGTGCATTCTTCTCCCCGATACAGTAGTATCTCGCAGGGCATAACACAATCCTACGTCCTTCAACCTCAGCTCCTGCGATCCTCACAGGAGCAAAGCGCACATTATGACCTTGTCCATGCGCAAGCAAACCAAGCTCCTCAAGTACCTAGAAAGCCGTGACAAAGCGCGAAAAGAAGGGAAAGCCGCTGCTGTAAAAGTGCTCACCTCAACTCAACTTTCTTTGCGAAAAATTGCCGCTGCCACAGGAATGAGCAAGACAGTGGTTGGGGAAATAAAAGAACTACTTCGAACAGAAGATGCACAGGCTGTAGAAAAACAAGTAATGGCCAATCGCATGCAGGGTAGGCCAACAATTCTGACTCAAGAGGAAGAAGCCATGATTGCTGTAAGACTAGTATTTGCTGCTAGTCGAGGATATGCCGTCGACATTGATGGCATAAAGAGAATAATGGGGCATGTCGCAGCAGATGGAAGACAGGGTTGGAAGAACGGTGTGCCTTCTGATGACGCCATGCGTTCGTTTAGAGCCCGGCATAGGGAAATAACGTACCGAAACTGTGAGAACATGGATTGTGCAAATTGAAAGGAGAGAACTACGGCCATGTTAAAGGTTTTTTTGAGATTCTTCAAACTGTAGAGAAGCAAAATCCAGGTATGCCATCTGATGTTGACCGCATATGGAACTCTGATGAAACGTCCGTTGATGCCACGTTTGGTAAGAGGAGAAAAGTTTTTGGCTCATCTAACACTCATCATGGTGAATTTGTTGCGTTGTCAAAAACGCAAGGCATTTCAAAGCATGTTACTGCAGTCGTAGCTGTTTCTGGATCCGGAAGAAAACCGCCTCCCTTCTTTATCGTGGCAGGGAAGCATGTGATGTCAAATTGGTTTAAACCGCTGCCAAAGATATGCAAGAAAAGTAGCGCTGTCTGCGACAAGTATCAGGAAAATGGATGATTTCCTTATGGGGGGGTTGTCAAATGTAGCGAAAAGGGATCTATGGAAATGAATATCTTGCCATCTTTCGTCAAGCATCTCAACAAATATGTACGCAACTTCGTGCCGCAGGGTGTGAACTACTTACTAACCATTGACGGTCATGGTTCAAGAAACGGACTGGAACGGCTACAGGAGTGCTATAGTAATGGGTGTGAGGTTGTCCTTTTTCCAGCCAACAAGTCGCATTTTTTGCAGCCCTGTGACCAAAGGGTTAACAAAATATTTAACACTTCTATCCGCGACATTAGAGATGAGTTTAACAAGTCAGTCGTAGTCCAAATAAGGGGTGTTCAATTTAATCTAATATGTGGCGTGCATGCATTCGAAGCTGTGACGGTTGAAAATATCCGCCAATCCTTCCAGAAGACAGGATTGTTTCCATTTGACGAAAATTTCCCAAACCGCTTTACCACTTCGAAGACGCAAGATGCAATAGCGGATATGACGTCAGTAGGACAGCGGTCCAATGTCATACGGAGGCGAGGGAGGGATCGGGTGACGTTTTCCAAAGTATTGGAAATTACCGAAAGCGAATTGGGTGCGTCTAAAAATTGCAAGAACTCACTATCCTTCTTCGAAACTCTGAAACAGTGAACTCAATACTGATGAACTGTGCTCCATCTCACACGGCCACCACTGCCGAAGCAGTAATTTATCCCAACGAAACGTTCATCTCGACTGTGGGGCACCTGCGGAGCACTTGACCGTAGAGGTTATGTTGGCGATGAGGCGTAAGAAAGAAGAGGAAGCCCGTGCGGCTGATGAGCGAAAAATCAAACGCCGGGCAGCTGTGCAGGCGGAGCGCAAGAGATTGGCTGATGAAAAAAGAGGAAGATTGCTGACGCGCAAGCGGCGCGGATGAAGGTGGCTTATGAAAAGAAGAGAAAGATGGCAGAACGGGATGCAGCGAGGATAAAAAGGATAGAGAAGAAGCAGAGGACGGAGACGTGGAGGGCGACGAAACGTCCTGGATTTGTGGAAGAGGAATCGGGCTTCCAGGGGCAGAAGGCTATGATGAAGAGAAATGCGCCAGCGGAACAAACAGCTGGTCTTAAACCAACGTCAGAAGGGACAGTGGTGCAAATGGTTGCGACCGACTGCCTCAATAAGTTAGTTGGAGGCGGGTTGGAGGGGAAATAAAGGTCTGTCCGGAATTCAACTGTGAATTTCTCACATGTCAATTCGGGCGCTAGCCACTACTGTAGGAGGGTGTCCTCAAACACAGGCGTTCTGCAGTCCGGCGACTGAAGTTTGCTAGAAAACAGCCTCCCAGATCGATTGATGCTGGTTAGAACAGCGAAAATCCGCAGCAAAGTATTTTTTCGAAGATTGTGTGAAAAGTGTCCGGGACTAGCCTTTTGGGGAAGGGTACACACAGTAAGGTTGTCCGTAAAATAACGCCTTGTTTTTCCATTTCCTCACAAACTCGCTGGACGTAAAGTAAACTCAAGTTTGAACAATTCCACCACGAGTTTTGCTGACTGACCTCCAGCAAGGTACCTGCCCGCAACAAACGCAAGTCTGGTCCATCGTTTTGCCGCCCGACGGGTCACGTGCACTTGCGCGAATACTCGCTGAAGCGAATATTGTAGCTCGCCGCAGGGATAGAAAGGTTCTCAGTCGAAAGGGCGATGTGCTTCGTCTTCTTGATGTCAAGACTGTCAACAGGCTGAGGGGGCCGTTTAGAGAGGATCGCTTTTTAGAAGCTTCTCTTGTCTCTCTTCTGCGATTGCTTTGGCTGCAAATGTGGCAGATCTTGTGGTGCTTTGATCCGTTGATGGACTCTGGGTAGATGAAGTGATAGGGGCGTCCATGACGCAAACCGGTACGACCCGTGCAGTATGAGAGCGGAAAACACACATTGTTTTCTCTCAAGACGGGTCGATCCGGCATTGCTGTGAACAGCAATGCCGGATCACATGATCAGGCGGATGTGAAACTCGTGGAAAACTCACATGCCCCGAGTTTTCAGTATGCTGTGAATTTTGCCAAACGCGTTGTTTGAAAATTTTGCGTGCAGAAAATCCGAGCAAACTCACCGCCAAAACACGTGTTCTAAGATAGTGACTTTACGGACAACCTTAGGGTCATTCTATGAGTTTTTCGAAGCTGGAATTTGGAAATCAGAAATATGACAGCAATGCACCGATTTCCAATTTCCGTCTCGCCGTTCGGTCTATAACATTTAGAAACTTTTCACAGACAACCAATAATATCGCACTCGAGTACTAGGTGTGCACCGTAGAAATGCTCATACTCGATCGTTCCCTCTGCGACCGCCATTGCAGATACCGATGCCTGCTCGTTTCCATCGTGAAATTATTCCCTCTGCCACATGCAATTTAAGAGAAAGATGGTTGCTCGTTTTCTCTACGTGACTAGGCGGCGTCTCCCGTTCCGCAGAGTATTGCGGATCGAGAAAAAAAGAAAAATCGGAGACACGTTGCAAATAGTTTTCTCAACAATCTTACAGGCGTCAATTAGTTGCCGTGTTCCTCCTCGACGGACGATCACAGTGATTAGAGAAAGTTTCTGTCTCGAAAAACATCTGGCGTTGCTTGGTGAAGACCTATTTACAAAACTATATCGCCTCTCTCCGGCACAATTTCAAGACCTTTGCAAGAAGTTGCGGCCGGTGCTAGAGAGGTCTCAAATTCGACGAAATTGCACAAACGCAACGAAAAGCGTTGAAACTATGCTTTGCATCACAATGCGGATTTTAGCAGGGGCTAGCTACTTAGATACTGGTTAGTCTTATGGTGTGGCAACGTCTACCACATACGCATTCTTTCATGAAACATTGCAAGCCCTCAACAAAGTGCTTGCACCCATCGAATTTCCGATCTCTATCCCAAGTTGCCAAGCAGCAGCGCAGCAATTCCAAAGTTTGCGCAATTCGCCCCTGGAAGGTATCATCGCAGCAATTGATGGCATTGCTATAAAAGTACGTCAACCTACGTTGCACGACACTCCAGATCCACGCAAGTACTTCAACCGAAAAGGGTTCTACGCTTTATGTCTGTAAGCCGCTGTTGCGGCGGACTACAGATTTTGTGTTTGTTTCTGCCCGCCATGCGGGTAGCACTCATGATTCGACGACATTTCAAGCCACGCTATTGTATTCGGTAGTGAAACAAGGGGTTCTGCCTTCATAGGCACGCATTGCGGCCGATGACGCCTATGCTAATAGTCAGCATGTGTTGACACCATACAATGGATTTCAAACGCGTCCTGTCTCTGGGACAGGCCAAATTGGCCTGGCCCAGAGACAGGACGCGTTTAACTTTTATTTGTCGTCTTGTGGCATCACTGTTGAGCAAGCCTTTGGAATGTTGATTTCTGGCATCGGCGTTTTTTGGTCACCCCTTCGTTTCTCGGTGTCTTGCAGCACTCTCATTGTTGTTGTTTGCTGCAAAATTCAGAACTATTTACTTGAAAGCGATGGTCAAAACTATTTCGAGACTCTGGATACAGCACAGGAGAACGATGTATGAGGAACGCCTTTCGTGTATACACAAAATAATTTGCACATGGAGCAAGCAATGCAAAGAGGGCGGGTTCGCGTAAGGAAAAATAGAGAAGAGAGGGACAACGTTGCAGATATGTTACGTCGACTTGGTCTCATACGACCCCCAAGAAGACGGTAGCTCCTTTGTGGAACGTAGAAGCTGACGCCGGTTCTCGGCGATGGTAGAAGCCTTGTGTGCTTCGACGATGCTGAAGGTAATGGGGGGAATAGAGGACGGGCTTGTGAAGTGATCAGAAGAGGAATGGCATGGAGAGACAGTCGCATGCCGCGTTGCACCTCCCAATGAGAATAATTAGGCGAATAGGCATTCGTGCCATCCTTCTACTTCCCCATCTCTCCGCCCCCGCGCCACCACTGGACTCTGCCTGTCCTACGGCCGCACACACATATTTAAACAACATATTCTCCTGCACACCACCACATCAACAAGAGTAACACTCACACATTCAAAACGACCACAAAAAACCTGCACAACCGCAACAACAAGCGGTGGGGGGTGGGGACAAATCAGGGGGGATTCTCTAATGCCTCCTTCGCCCCTTAACCCCTTGCCTTTTCCTCCTCCCCTTGCGATATTCTCTGCTGTTTAGGACTCCCGTTTTCGTTGCCCGCCCCATCCATCAAGTCACTCCCGTCCTGTTGTTCTATCACCGCTTGAGTGCATGTCTCAATTCCTCCTCTTGCCATCCGCCTCCGCCCTCTGCCTGCGCTCCGAACTTTCGCTTCTTCACCGCTCTGAGCAGACGTTCCGAAATCCCCTCTACTTCAATATCATCCCTCTCTCTCATACTTACTGTGGTATAACTACCTTCGTCCCGACCACTCGGAACGAGGGGGGTTAGAGGTAAGGGAGCGCGCGCCGCTGGGTAACCCACGCGAGCGCAAACCGTACGGAAGGACTCGAAAAGAGGGAAGGCTCACGTGGCCGGTGACGCGCAGCCGGTCGGTGGTGTTAGATCCGGACGGCCGGTCACGGGTTAGAAGCCTGAGACTTAGAGGTAAAACCGGACGGGGTTAGCAAAAAGCCGTAAAGGGAAGGGAGGCGAGTCTGCCCCCGTTTACTGGAACGGGGCAGGTGCACCCGGTCTTAACCCCTAAGTGGGACGCCAGGACACCTGTCCCGCTACAGTAGCTGTTACATACTGTATACCAGCTACTGTACTAAATTGGCTAATTTGTGCCATTAACCACTAATTGCTAATTACTTACCGGACGGGTCGCACACGTGTGCCCGTGGCCACGACCGGCACCAACGGTTGTGCCACGTGTACGACGTGGAGGTACTACTGTGCCCGCAGAGGGCGCGTGCACGATTACTACAGTAGTAACCGCCCGTCTCGACGGTTCTCATCTCCCACCGGGGGTCGCGGTGTGGAATTGTACCACACTTACCCCTCCGCTCCGCACCTTGCTTCGACAGAGAGACAATCGCATGCCCCCCGACCTCTCGCTACCCTCGCTCACCGCTTCCTCCTCACTCCTGTCTGATTTTCTGTCTTCGTTTCCATCTGCAGAATACCCCACAAGAGAAACCCCGCACATTTGCTTTTTTCCCCGATCCTCGCTTTTCCTCTTTGTTATCTTTTTTTCTTTCCATCTTCACACTGCCCTCCTCTGAATCATCTGCGTCTTCCCCAACACCCACCTCAATCACACTACCACTTTTCCATGACCCCTCGTCTTCTTTTTTCGCATCCTCGTTTTCTCCCGCTTCCGTCACTCCTGGTCTCTTGATTTCTCCACATCTCTCATCACCACATCCAAACTATCTTCATGCTTCACGTTCCCACCCAAACCACGCGCGCTGCCCTTCCTTTTTTCCTCATCTTTCGTTGGCCTTCCGTTGTTCTTCTCAATCTTCATTTCCTCCTCGTGTGCACGAGTCAGTACTTCCAGAACCTTCTCGGCCTCGGAAAATGCGCTGCAGTATTCGCTTGTTTCCTCGTCAAATGTCCAAGAGAGAATTGCGTCTCTGAGGTAAGCGACTCTGTAGTTTTAGTGGATTTTTGCCGCTACACTCGGATCTGTGATCGGAACGACAGAATCGAAGGAGACCTTTCTTTCCAAAAAGTCTTGGTGCACCCTGAGAACCAACTCCCGTTCGCCTCCATCGCCGGGCAAATTTATTGAAGAAGTCGTTTCTTCACTGACATTCTTCTGGACTGGATCGCCTTGCTTGACATCAACAGTATTGTGGGAGGTTGCAACTACTGCGGCTGCTGCGCCGTTTGCAGAGCCCTGGTCGTTCTCGCGCATTGCGTTTCCATCAGGCTCACCACTGGCAGATGTGTCAACTTTGGCCCCCATTGTTGCCCTCACATCAGACGCATGATCCCCGGGCTTGGGGCCGGTTGATTCTGACTGACACGGTCCAATGCCCGTTCCCTTCAGTTCCGCGTTGGTGCCGCGGGGGCCTTCCTCCACCTTGCACGCGGCTTTTTCGTCGGTAGCCTTCCCAGCAGACCCCTCAGATGTATCGGCTTTCCCCGTAGAGATCGCAGAACTATCCTTTTCTGGACTTTCTTTCTTCACAGCGCCATTTTCCTTTCTCATTTGCTTATAGACACATCGCTTATTCACAGCTTTGGCTTTTTGTAATTGTGCGACATGATCGGTCTCATATTCTACAGAGCCAAAAATATCCATGAGGTTTTTCTCGTATACCAAAAACTCAACAACGTTTCCCGTTATGATTGCAAAGAGACATCGCATAATGTGGTAGAGCATGACAAGTCCTTCCTTGTCAAGAGATTTTTCACATTCGCGAAAACACTGCACAATTGTGGAAACGTTGTCGCCATCCGAAACCTCGGAGATGACTGTCCTGTGGTCGTACGAAGTATGGATCGCGCCGTGTTCAGACACATTGCGATACAAATCCTGAATGCCAACACAGCGCGGGTCTGACCTGGAAGCCCCTGCAACAGCTGTAGGATTTGAGGTGACCGAAGGCGGTACCAATGTGCTTGGTGAGCCAAGGAACAGAACATTTGGGTTGTCCCGAAAGATGATATTCTCCATATGGTCTGTCGCTCACGGGAATTATTACAGAGAATGCAGAGCAACATTGACCGTGGAGATTTGATACTGTTCTAACTTTACTGCAATAGGTCAGAGTACGTGTTATTTAGACATATTAAACCACTTAAACTACCATAAGAGGGTGCTTGACTTAGATGGATGAAAGGGGACTCAGCTTGACTCAAGTGGAGTCAGCTGTCTCCCTTTCTAGTATAGCCTAAGGTGCTTCATTTCCGAATACGGTAACACTCCCCCTTGAGGGAATGGAGATCAAGGCGTCATACCGAGTTTTTGTTTGAGATACTCGAACGGTTTGACTGCCAATGCTTTCGTCATGATGTCGGCTATCATTTCAGTAGTTGGAATGTATGATATATGAATGTTGCCTTTGGCCACATTTTCAACGATCATCTGGTACTTCACATCGATATGCTTAGTCCTTTCGTTCACGATGCCGTTCTGTGCCACACTTATGCATCCTTGATTGTCCGCTTTGATAGCAAGAGCGGTCTCATCCGTGATTGGGTTTACAATGGTATGGAAGTTTCGAAACCATAAGGCCTCTCGGATGGCAAATGCCAAAGCGATGTATTCAGCTTCCAAGGAGCTTTGCTCAACTGAACTTTGATGTTTGCTGCGCCAACTCACAGCACCCCCAGCAAACATGAACACATAGCCACTGATTGATTTCCGGGAGGGTTTCTCCTGGGCCCAGTCTGAGTCCCTGAAGCCAGAGACCATGTCTTCCTTGTCAGTGATAAGGCCTTTTGAGTAAACGATTCCCAGTTTCTTTGTGCCTTTCAAATACCGGAGCACAGATTTTGCCGTCTTTCATAGAGACGGTGAAGGATCATGCATAAAACGAGAAAGGTAATTTGAGGCGTACGCAATATCGGGGCGTGTCGTGTTAGAAAGATGTAGGAGGCACCCGACCAATTGTCGGTATGGGGCGCCATCCATGCTTTCTGTCTTCTCCCCCTCACGACTCAAACCAGATATGTTGATATCAGTACCAGGATGTAGTGGTATACGGCTAGAATAACAATCTTCCATTGAAAAGAATAGCAGCATTCGGTTGATTAATGGCTCATGGTGAATTTTGATAGTAGCCGAAGACTGTTCGATGACCATGCCCAAGAACTTACTGCTGGTATCCACTCTTCGAACTGTGAACTGGGCTGATATTTGATCAATGACTTCTTTGATAGATCCGCCGTCATCACCCGTTACTTTGATATCATCCACATACACAACCAGTAGTATGATCGACTCTTTTAAGCGTTTCACGTAGAGGCTTTTATCGGCATGAAACTGGTCAAACCCAACCGAGGGCAGGAACGTATTTAGAATTGTGTGCCATTCGCTAGATGCTTGCTTGAGACCGTAGAGAGCCTTATGCAAGATTAAAACGTGATACTCTTTTCCCTGCACAACGAAACCATGTGGCTGAGAAACAAATATTGTTTGTTTTAGTTCCGCATTAAGAAATGCAGACTTGACGTCGACGGTAACCGTGGGCCAACCATATTTCGCAGATAACGCAATAAAAATTCGGACGGTACTGTATCGGGCCACCGGTGAAAACAGTTCACTGTAATCGACTCCCAGCCTCTGCGTAAAGCCTTTAGCGACGAGTCTGGCTTTGAATCGCTGAACGCTCCCATCGAAATTTGTCTTAATATCGTATATCCATTTAGTTTTGACAGTTTTGCGGCCTCGTGGAACCGTAATAAGAGACCAGGTTTTGAGATTGATAAGTGAATCGATCTCCTCTCTCATAGCTTGGAGCCATGAATCAGCATTAGCACCTGATGTGGCTTCCTCATAGGTAAAGGGCACATCTGTCCTGTCAGCATTCATTGCAGAGTCAGTCACCAAACAAGCTGTGTGAAAACCCAAACGCTGAGGAGGTACACCGGCGGTGCCACGGTTCGACCGGCGAAGTCCCGGGTCGTTCGTTATCAGGTCTAAATTGTCGGATTCGGATTCAGTAGTAACATCATTATTGGTATCGTGTACGTCGGGTGGGGGCAGTGCATTACTGACCTCAGATGGCGAAACGGGCTGGGCGGCAGGAAAGATGCCAGGCATGTCAATTTGTACCATGTAGTCACCGTTTGAAGTCGTTTGCGAAGCTGGTTCGGATTCAATAAACTCGACATCTTGTGATATAGTGATCTTACCACTTTTCGGATGAAGAATTCTGTATGACGTACCTCTGTCATAACCAACAAAAATGCCTTCGACGGACCTGGGAGCAAACTTGCCCTCCCTTTTCTGTTTCGGGACATGACAGAAAGCCTCGGAACCAAATACTTTTGCATTAGAAAGGTTCGGGGGCTTGTCGTGAATAATTTCAAATGGGGTGACGTCTTCCTTGCAACTGTCGGTGTACAACCGATTCCGTAAGTAATTTGCACAGTTCACCGCCTCGGCCCAGTATCTGTCTCGTTGGGAAGTATATATATATATATTGACCATCATTGTTCTTGCCATGTCTAGGAGAGTGCGAATTAGCCGTTTAGCACGACCGTTCGACTCAGTAGAGTACGGAGCAGTTATCTCGTGTATTATGCCACGTGCACGAAACCAAGATGACAGTCCGGAACAAACGTATTCACCGCCAACATCAGACCGTAACCACTTCACTTTTCGACGGTTGAGCACAGTGAGACGACTTACTGTGTTGTTGAACAAAGACTGGAAGTCAAGAATCATTTCTTGTAAAGCATCTGCTGCTTGATTCTTTCTTCGAAGGAACCGGACCATTGAAAACCCACTGTAGTTATCGATAGCAGTAACAAAGTACTGTGAGTTTGAAAAAGAACGGACACGCACTGGGCCAATCACATTTGAATAGATACGGTCAAGTGCTTTCAGAGCGTGGTTTTCAGAGCGTGTGTTGCGAATGTGTCGGCACGACTTCCCAAGCTTGCAGTTTTTGCAGCTTCTTGAAGGGTCGTTCCATCCGGTTGTTGGGATACCTTTCACAATCTTGCTTGATTTTGACAGTACTGCAGCACTGACATGCCCTAAGCGTCTGTGCCATAACAGGGGATCACCCTGGGTTTCCGCGAAAAGGGCTGTGGCCCGTGCTTCTTTTGCAATATGAATGACGGCCTCGTATAGACCGGCTTTAGTTTCGTAACCCACAAGCTTCCTTGTATTGTTTTTCGTGTCCTCAATAAAGCAAAGGCCTTCCGAACTGCCGTCTTCGTCAAACACAGAACGGAAGCCCTTCTTCCGAATACAAGAGACAAATAGGAGATTATACAATATGTTGGGAACATATAGGACATCGCTGAATGTGATGGCTTTTTTCTTTCCATTAAAAATAGCCAAAGCCACTACGGTGCCAATTCCTTTTGTATCGAGGAACTGTTTGTTACCAACTTGGAAAGAGCAATCTTGGCTAACGAAAGCGGCGAAATTTGACCTATCATTGGTCATGTGTGCCGTACAGGCGGAGTCTATCATCCATTTTGTGGAGCACTCAACTTTCTGACATACAAAAAGGGCCTTCGAAACTGTCACCACGGCAGTATGAGCTGGGGGTGCCTTGTCGTTACCGTGTTTGTGGCCAGCATGGTGCGGCCTTCGATGAGAGTTCTTGCCACCATTTTTCATAAACGATTTTCTGTAGGACTGACAAGAGGGGTTATGAAAACACCTACCAGATGTATGACCGTGTCGACCACAATGTGAACAGTCATACTGTGATTTCGGTTGGTGACTGTTACTCCCATGGTTCATAACGAGAGCAGACTGCGTGCTTGGCTTTTCCATTGTCATTTCAGCAACGACCAGTTCTGAGAGTGCCTCTGAATATGCCTTGCCTGTAGCTCGAATCACTTGCGCAATAACTGGGAAACTAGAAGATAACCCACGAAGCAAAGCACGCTTCTTTTCTATGTCACTTAATTTGTGCCCAGTTGCCAGCAACTCATTCGTCAATGTTTCGATTCTGTTCGAATATTCAAGGACTGATTCGCTAGTTTCTATCCCGATTTCCTGTAGAGCAGACAATTTGGCATCAATAGAGGCTTCAGAAACCATTTGATAAGTTGCTGTAAGCGTCTTCCACACCTCTTTGGGGTCACGCAATCGGAGGACAGAAGCCTTACAGGCGGGACTTATAGACATCATAATGTGTGCCAAAGCCATATCTCGGTTTCGCTCATCGATTGTAAGCTTTTCTTCAGCCGTAGGAGCATCAGCAGTCCCTTCAACATGTTTCCAAATACCTTTACCACGCGGCATAATTTCCATTTCATTTGACCACAGATAGTAGTTCTGTGGACCCAGGCGGTCGATGCGAAAGAACGAATATTCAAGCTTGTCGTTTGACATTGAAATTGTGGACCAGGGAAAAAACGAGAGAAAAAATGGAAATTTTCAGCTATAGGCCCATAACCTAGTACAGAGAATGCAGAGCAAGGTTGACCGTGGAGATTTGATACTGTTCTAACTTTACTGCAATAGGTCAGAGTACGTGTTATATAGACATATTAAACCACTTAAACTACCATAAGAGGGTGCTTGACTTAGATGGATGAAAGGGGACTCAGCTTGACTCAAGTGGAGTCAGCTGTCTCCCTTTCTAGTATAGCCTAAGGTGCTTCATTTCGGAATACGGTAACAGGAATGTGGCTTCTATGCTGTGGCCGAAAAAGCGAGGCGACTGGGTCATGTCCTGCGCGGAGTCGACAAGTGATGCATGCGGATTGCGATGGTTACTGCTATTATCTCTACTTGAAGACGAAATCAATGGGTTATCGGCGGCAGACATTAGCGGGTCAATACCGGGGGTTGCGTGCTGCGGGGGATAGAGTTTGGTAGGTTGAGTGAGGCGACCAGGACACCATGACCGGCAACAAGATGGTGCTGGGGGCCGAGCTGCTGCGACGAGGAGGAAAGGGCATTAGGGAGCAATTGCTTTGCCATGACGGATTGCTCATGATGTGTGAGAAGGGAGTTAATGTGAATAAGCTTTTCCCACAACTCTTTGCGGGCCGGTTCCTCCGCAAACTAGAAGACAATTTCGGTGGGGACGGGGTGTGTCGCGGGGGTCGGATGCTCCTGCCAGGTAATGATGGTGTCGTCCTTGCGCTGGTACACGGCGTCCCTCATGGGGCGGACGGGCGAGCACAGGGCGACGCGGCCCGAGTCCTTGGCGAAGACCTTGATGACAAAGGCGTTGGTGCGGACGTCGCGCTTGCAGCCCACTAGGCCCATGCAGCGCTCCTCCCAGTTGTCGTGGTCGTTGAGAACGTAGACCTTGACGCAACTGGCGCCGGAGGCTGTGGGTTCGGCCATGCCGCAAGGAGCGAGTGTGTCATGCGCCCGGGGCTGGGGGCGACGGAGGGGGTGC